>NC_033642.1:1771276-1778757 GCF_001540865.1 Ananas comosus
ACCCCGGCCACTTCTCCATCTTTCTCTTTTAATCGATCCACCACCCTCTCGGCCTGAGTACGCAAGGAAGTGCGCGAAGCCCGAGGATCCTTCACCTGTGGCTGAGGGCTACCTCCGGCGCCGATTTCCGCCGGCCTCGGTCGTACACCGCGCCGCCCGCACCCTCCTCGCTCTACGCGGCCAGCCAGACCCGACCGAGACCGAGCGCAGCCTGGTTGTGGCGCACGCCGCCTCCCACCCTCGGTCCCGCCGCCCTCGTATGGCCTCCGGCGTGCCCCCGCGCGCCATCGCCGCCGCTCCCGTTGCCGCCGGCCGCCGCTCTCCCTCTCTGCGGCCGCCCAGATCAAGTGCGGGCCGAGCCGGGGCTAGCTCTGCCTCCGCGCGCCGCCGCCGTTCCCCGCCGGTCAATTTGCCCTTCCTCCACCTCCGGCGAGGTGCCGCCGACGCCCCGACCTTGCTCCGGCCGCCGCCATGGCCACCGCCACCTCTGGAGCCGCATTGAACCCGCGCGGGCTCAGTTTGGTCCAGCACCGCCGCCGCCGTCTTCCGCCGCCGTCCAGCGTGAGCACCGGCTCCACCTCGCCGGCCGCACTCGTCCGCCGCCGGCGCCCCCACCGCCGGAGCTCCCTGTCAACCGTGGTGAGCCTATGCTCTCCTCGGGTTGTACATCTAGGGCATCAATGCCCGCCGTCGTCGCCGCCTCCCGTCGCCTGTTAACGTGAGCCTCGGCCTTCTCTGACCTGGAGCACTTTCCCCTGGCAGGCTTGCCCGCTGTCCGGCCGCCGCCGGCCACCCCGAGCCCTGCCTAGCTCCGGTATGCTACTGTTTTAAGTTCCAGCACTGTAGTTTAGGGTTCCGGTCACCTTTCGGGCGATCCGAAGGTACCCCGATGACAGTGGAAGTGAGCACGATCATCGTTACTCCGTGCTGAGCATCGTTCTCACCTCCATCGGGGTCAACGGTTCCCCGGTTTGCGTGTTAGACGCGATTTAGATACCATGCGCGCTGTTTCGCTGAAGTTCGCTTCATGCGCGCGCCCTCCACAGTGGCCGGAATTGCTCCGAAAGGTGAGCACGGCCTCCGGCACGTCGAGACCTGTCAGTAGGTGTCTCGGTTTGGCTGCATGACTCCTGGTTTGTGTAGACGGACCATAAAAGCGCCGAAATCGCATGAAATAATGCGATTTCGGGTATTCGGACGGGCTTTTATGCAACTTTGTTCGTCGTGGTTGCTGTTGGCAGCAAGTATGGGCTAAGGATAACCTCTGGACTGATCGTCCAAGGCCCCAAGCCTTTGCGGGAATCAAAAAGTGATTTCCGGTGCGTTTCTCGGCGAAATCCGCCGACGGAATGCGGGTTCGGTTCGGAATTATTCCGACGGTGCTTCGTGAGCTGATGTGTAGTCGTCGAGCCTTATTGGCTGGTCACCCGTGTCATTTCGAAGGTTCAGAAATGACGGGTGAGCGATGGTGGGTTCCGGTGTCGAAATAGACACTTCCGGGAACCCGGATCGGAATAATTATCAGACGATAATCGTTTCGATGTGAGGCTAGGTGTTTGCTGCCAAGAACCATGAATAATGGCGTTTAATGGCAGCGTGTGACTCGTAGTGCGAGTCGGTGAGTTCCGGGACAGTCCGTGGGTCCCGGCAGAGTCTCGGTGCAGTTTTCGGGATTTCCGGTTTGTTCGGTAATCGGTTTTGGGAAACCGATCTCCGTGGGATTGTTGTGGGTTGTGTATTCAGTGGTTTATTTGTGGGATTATGCTTTTAAGGGTTTCTTAGTCGTGGGTTAGACACTAACCCAGTGGACCCTCCTTAGGTCCTGTTGACGTTCTTTTGCAGTCAGGTGACAGGCGCGACAGTTGTACAGGTGGGTACTTCGATCCGACGTCGGTACAGTGGTGCACGTTCGGTGATGGTTTCTTACCCTCGCTCCTTTGTTATTATCCATGCATACGTTATATATTGAGCTTTGCACCTCTGTTGTTTACATTACACCCACGTTGTTTGATTATACTCTACTCGTTGTCTGCATGCTTAGTATCCTGAGTAGGAGTAGAGTAGTTCTATCCGCATCCGTATCGGTTGACCTAGTTGGTCTCTTGAGCATCCGTATCTGTTGACCTAGTTGGTCTGTTCTGCATTCCTCTACTCAGTTAGTTCCATATTGATATCATGCTTAGGAGTAGAGTTGACTTATCGGTTCACTATATCTGTGATTTGGTTGGGCGGTTTTCCTATTTTGATATCTATGACCTATTCGGTCGAGTTGCTACAGTTCTATCTTGACATACGTAGCCGATTAGTTGCTGATGGCCATTACGGTCGGTGTGCCCTGAGGGGCTGGATTGTCGGCTAGTTGCCGATGGATGATCTTTGAGCATACTACATTGATCGCCACTGCAGGCTACGCATTTCACGAACACAGCGGTCTGATCCACCGCAAAGAGGGTGTTTTTTCCGGAAAGTGGTTGGATTGCAACCCGTGAGCCCATGGGCTTTTATTGCGAGGTATATGCTTGACCAGGGTCATTGCGAGGGTCAGTTACACGTTGAGCAGTGTGGCATGGGCTGAGGTCTTCGGACCAATAGGGCAGCGAGATTTGGTACTTTTGAGCTTATCGTCAGTTGACGCATGCATCAAGTAGCTGTAGTGTTTATTTTCAATACATCCTTATCTGTTTATTGTAGCTACTTTTTATTTACCTGCATCTATACTTGACAGCTCGCTTACTTATCAGCATCTTTACTTACCAGACTTATGTCTATCTAGTTCTCCGTGTTGTTGTATAGCTTTCTTCCTTGATCCGGGAGTCTCCTCGCCTTTGGGCTTGCGTACCACTGGGAGGGGAGACATGTTTACATGTTCTCACTCCCCCATCAATTTTTCAGGTATGCGCGGGCGATGAGTAGTGGGACGAGACGTGAGGTACGTGTGTAGCGGTCGATAGAGCTTCCGACCCAGGTTATTCGATTTGTTATTATCTCTTGGAATTTCTGTTGATATATAGTTAGTTATTTTAGTGTTCAGTATTTACATTTGGAAAATGTGAATTTCTGTATTTTGTAAATAAAAGGTTTTCTACCCCTCGTGGTAGCGCTTTAAAAGAATAAAGGTTTCTGTGTAGGAAACAGTTTTCAAAAGATTTTTGTGGATTTCTGTTTAAACCTTGAATGTAAAACTGTGATGTAATGGTGAATTATGAATGTATAGTTATCTTTATATTCTCTGGTGTGTTTGTATCGTATTGTATCTGTGTATTGATCGACGCCGTACAAATACAGGGAGACTTTGTCGCGTGTGAACAGTGATTCCCTGTATTTGTGGCGGAATTGGCATACTCTGGGTCAGGTTTAAAAAAAAAAAAAAAAAAATTCATACGCTTTCCGCTTTGTTTTAACCAGAAAAAGGGCACCGGGGCGTGACATAGGACTCCCTCATCACCATCTCTGGCTCCCAAGTCGCTCCGCTCCTCATGATTACTCTACTGCACCTTTTACATACGGATGACCCGATTACGCAATTCTTTGGTCTCCCGAGCGAGAATCCGCACAATCATCCCTCGTATCTCAGATCCTCGCTAATCTCTAGCGGAGTGAAGTCGATCACGTGAGAAGGATCGAACACGGTATCTCCTCAATGCCGAGACGTGGAAGGCATCGTGGATACCGGTCAGTCGGGGAGGTAGAGCAATCCTATATAGCAACTGGTCCAACTCACTCCAATACCTCAAAAGGGCCAACGAAACGTGGACTGAGCTTTCTAACGTACTCCGAATTTGCGAATCCCTCTGGAACGACGAGAACTTTAAGAAAAACATGATTTCCAACCTAGAACTCTAAGTCTTGTCTCTTGGTATCGCATAGCTTCTTTGGCGGCTCTGGCGCTGTCAAAAGGTGTCGTCGAACAACTCTCACCTTTTCCTCCGCCTCTAGTAAAAACTCAGGCCCATGCGTCTTCCTTTCACGCCACATCTCCAACACAAAGGGGATCGACATAATGCGTCCATACAACGCATCAAACGGAGCCATATGATGCTCGCTTGATAGCTTGTTATTGTACGCAAACTTAGCCAGTCTCAAACGTCGATATCACCCCCTCCCAAAGTCCAAGACGTATGCTCTCAGCATGTCTCAGAGTCTGAATGGTCGCTCTGACTGACCATCTGTCTGTGGGTGAAACGCTGTGCTGAACTGGCAACTGTGTACCAAGACTGTCTGCAAACTCCTCCAGAAGTGTGATAAAATCTCAGATCCCTATCAGATACGACTGAAATCGGCATGCCATGCAGCTAACAATCTCATCCAGATATAAGCTGCGCGAGTCTCTCTCTGGACCAGGTGGTCTGAACCGGTAGGAAGTGAGCAGACTTAGTCGTCTGTCCACTATCACGCCCAAATCGCATCATAGCCACCCTGTGCTCTAGGCAATCCCACGATAAATCCATCGTGATCTGCTCCCATTTTCACTCGGCACTGGCAATTCTGAAGCTTGCCAGCAGGTACCTGATGCTCGCCTTCACTCTGTTGATAAGTCAACACACTGAGCCGCACAAATCTACCAATGTCTCTCTTCATCCATCCACCAAAACTGTGCCTTCAGATCCTTATACATCTTGTTCCACTAGGGTGAACGTATAAGGTAAAACAATGAGCCTCTCTCAAAATATTCTCTTGGATCTCCGCATCCCAGGCAACACACAGTCGATCATCTGTACCGCAGTACTCCCGAACTGTCCACAACATGGCTGGCTATACCGTACAGAGGCCACCGAGCAGTCTCGCGCAACCCTGTGAAGTGTACCGGTACCCATGCTGGCTGTACGCGTACAGCAAGCAGAAAACCTGCTATTTGCAGATTCCCTTGCCAAAAGCTGCTCTCACGTCGCACCAGAGTTCGTTTTGCCTCTATTTCGGTCAACGCGACTCAGACTTGTCCCGCACCTCCAGAGCTGTCGACAAGCTTTACTGCTGTACACCAGGGATCTCACACTCGCACTTAAATTTTCCTATATAATCTAATATTCTAATTTGCAATGTGTGGCCAAAAAAATTAAACTACATATAATTTGGTGCATGTGCTTCTTCTCCCCCATATAAAATTGAAGTGGCATTGGGACCCAACTCGATCTTTAGTAGCCTTTAGCTTTTATAGGGCTATAAAGTTATAATAATAATTAAAATACACCAATCATATATACTAATATACATGAGTTTGGAGAATGTCCATTTCCTTTTGAATAAAAAATATACATTTATTATTGGCTTAATTTTTACAGCTCCTTGTAAACATATCGAATAACAAATATATCTCTATAAAGTTCAACTTTTTATATTTATTTCTGTAAAAATTCAGTAATATTCATATTTGCCTCTCTTGTTTGTTACTATTAAGACACTGTTTATTTTTTAGTAGAAGATAAGTGTAATGACATTATAAACCATCACAATATGTCACTTCAAAAGTCTAATTGTTAGAATTATGTAGAAAATACTCTCTAAATTTTTTAACAGTCATTTTTTTTCTCTATACCATCCACATAATATAAGACAGATAAAAAGATTAATTTATCTTATTCACTATTAAGGATTAAGTATTTTATCTGTGGTTAACTATATTTTTTTAACAAACCGCTATTAGTAGGGGATATTTGAAAAACGTTAGGATTTTAATAGGAAAAAACATGAAAAGGTTAAATTTTATAAGAACATATTTGCTATTCGATATGTTTCGCGGAAGCTGTATGCAATTCAATCTATTATTTATATGCATGTCAACTTGAGCTTGTTGTGACCCTTATTATTATATTATTATTATTATTATTATTATTATTTTATTTTCTTTGGGCTTGTTTTAAGTTCTGTGGTTAGGAGGCATCCCCACATGTTTTGGGGGGATAACTTGAGGCTTGCTTATAATGATGTCACAGAAATAATAGGGAAAAATGTGCAAGACCCCTAAGCTTCAACAGTTAGCAAGTAGGGCTTAATTTTTAGTTTTGATAGTTAGATTATCTAAAACATATCATATAGTTTTAATAGATCATTATTATCTCATTTTGATCGTATTGCATATAATCTCACGACGCTTTAAAATATCAAAAAAAATATTGTTTTTATTTTAATACAGGGACAAAATAATAGATTGTCTTGAATCTTCAATTATAATGCTTATTTACAAAATTATGTGCGAGATTATGTAATCAAACGGCTGTTTAATTGGTAACTTCACTCTACAAAAAGATCTAATTAAATTATTTTGATTAAAAAAAAAACTAATAGCTAAAAATTAAGTCTATTTATAAAAATGATAAAGTTCAGTGGCCTTTATACATTTTTTTGCCAATAATAGCTTGGTGTTTCTAGTAGTAGAGACAACAAAATTTCTGGTAGATATGCTTAGAAGCTTCTTTGTGATGTGACATACATTTTTTTTAATAATCTAGAAATATGTACCAAGATTTCTTGAAGTTTGATTTTAATTTTGATAACTATATTTTTTAATTTTTGTAAAATAATTTATAAGATCAATCATCGCATTCAGCCACCATTTATATAATCTGCTTATACAAAAAAATTATTCTTTTATCCTAACATATAGATAATAATAATAATAATAGATAGATAGATTCGACCCTATTAATTTTTCAATTCTAGTGCTTAGTAACTAATTAGGTTTACAACAACCGCAGAAATCGATCATGATCAAATTTGAGTACCTCTACGGATAGTTTAAACTTCTTTAAAATTTGAAGTTATATAAAATCGTGTGCAAGATGTGATCAAATTGCTATATTTTTTCTTTTTTTTTTTCAATTGTGAAGAGAGATTTAACAAATAATTTGAGAAAGTTTAGGAATCTAACCGTCGAGAGCAAAAGTTCAAAGGTTTTGGCTTGCAAAAGCACTAAAAGTTTAGGGAGTTGGGTAATTTTTCTTTCTTAGGTTATTTTCATATGGTACCTCAACAAAGGTGACGAATAGTAAATAAATTCCAATAAAATCTTAATAATCAAATTTATTTCTCCAAAAATTCAATGGTTTGCAAATTATATCTTTCTCTTCCTCCCCTTGCTTCGTAGCTGACCGTGCAACATACATCATCTCTCACTGTGGCCAAGGGTCATCACTACAATTTTGAAAAAGAGATCCGATCACTTAAGTTTTATAAAAATTTATTTATTATTTGATACTTTTATAGAAATCCATATAATAATTATTCTCTTTAATTTTCACTATGGAAAATGGGAATGTCTCTTTCCTTATAAGTGAAAAAGTTACAATACGTCAATCATTTAGCTTTGCTTGTTAAACTTGCTATTTTGTTCTTTCTTTTTTAATCATTTGAGGCAACTCCCCCTAATTATTAGAAGAAAGAACAAATGATGTGAGAGTCAATTAAACTTCGCATTGTAATTATTAGAAGAAACCACAAATGATGTAAGTCATATAAATAACTATATCTTAGTACTCCTAGAGTGG
>NC_033642.1:1778782-1793243 GCF_001540865.1 Ananas comosus
TTTATTGTAGCTACTGTTTTATTTACCTGCATCTATACTTGTCAGCTCCTTACTTATCAGCATCTTTACTTACCAGTACTTATGTCTATCTAGTTCTCCGTGTTGTTGTATAGCTCTCTTCCTGATCCGGTGAGTACTCCTCGCCTTCTTCGGCTTGCGGTACCCACTGGGAGGGGAGACATGTTTACATGTTCTCACCTCCCCCACCATTTTTCAGGTATCGCGGGCGATGAGTAGTGGGACGAGACGTGAGGTACGTGTGTAGCGGTCGATAGAGCTTCCGACCCAGGTTATTTCGATTTAGTTATTATCCTTGGAATTTCTGTTGATATATAGTTTAGTTAGTTTATGTGGTTCAGTATTTACATTTGAAAATGTGAATTTCTGTATTTTGTAAAATAAAAGGTTTTCTACCCCTCGTGGTAGCGCTTTTAAAAGAATAAAGGTTTCTGTGTAGGAAACAGTTTTCAAAAGATTTTTGTGGATTTCTGTTTAAACCTTGAATGTAAAACTGTGATGTGAATGGTGAATGTATGAATGTATAGTTATCTTTATATTCATCTGGTTGTGGTTGTATCCTGATTGTACTGTGTATTTGATCGACGCCGTACAAATACAGGGGAGACTTTGTCCGTGTGAACAGTGGATTCCCTGTATTTGTGGCGGATCTGGCATACTCTGGGGTCAGGTTTAAAAAAAAAAAAAAAAAAAATTCATACGCTTTTCCGCTTTGTTTTAAACCGAAAAAGGGCACCGGGGCGTGACATAGGACTCCCTCATCACCATCTCTGGCTCCCAAGTCGCCTCCCGCTCCTCATGATTACTCTACTGCACCTTTACATACGGGATGACCCGATTACGCAATTCTTTCGTCTCCCGAGCGAGAATCCGCAACAATCACTCCTCGTATCTCAGATCCTCGCTAATCTCTAGCGGAGTGAAGTCGATCACGTGAGAAGGATCGAACACGTATCTCCTCAATGCCGAGACGTGGAAGGCATCGTGGATACCGGTCAGTCGGGGAGGTAGAGCAATCCTATAAGCAACTGGTCCAACTCACTCCAATACCTCAAAAGGGCCTACAAAACGTGGACTGAGCTTTCCACGTACACCAAATCGGCGAATCCCTCTGGACGACGAGACTTTAAGAAAAACATGATTTCCAACCTAGAACTCTAAGTCTTGTCTCTTGGTATCGGCATAGCTTCTTTGGCGGCTCTGGGCTGTCAAAAGGTGTCGTCGAACAACTCTCACCTTTTCCTCAGCCTCTAGTAAAACCTCAGGCCCATGCGTCTTCCTTTCACCCACATCACTCCAACACAAAGGGGATCGACATATGCGTCCATACAACGCATCAAACGGAGCCATATGGATGCTCGCTTGATAGCTGTTATTGTACGCAAACTTAGCCAGTCTCAAACGTCGATATCACCCTCCTCCAAAGTCCAAGACGTATGCTCTCAGCATGTCCTCAAGAGTCTGAATGGTCCGCTCTGACTGACCATCTGTCTGTGGGTGAAACGCTGTGCTGAACTGCAACTGTGTACCCAAGACTGTCTGCAAACTCCTCCAGAAGTGTGATAAAAATCTCAGATCCCTATCAGATACGATCGAAATCGGCATGCCATGCAGCCTAACAATCTCATCCAGATATAGCTGCGCGAGTCTCTCTCTGGACCAGGTGGTCTGAACCGGTAGGAAGTGAGCAGACTTAGTCAGTCTGTCCACTATCACCCAAATCGCATCATAGCCACCCTGTGCTCTAGGCAATCCCACGATAAAATCCATCGTGATCTGCTCCCATTTTCACTCGGGCACTGGCAGATTCTGAAGCTTGCCAGCAGGTACCTGATGCTCGGCCTTTACCTGTTGACAAGTCAGACACTGAGCCACAAATCTACCAATGTCTCTCTTCATTCCATTCCACCAAAACTGTGCCTTCAGATCCTTATACATCTTGGTTCCACTAGGGTGAACCGTATAAGGTAAACAATGAGCCTCTCTCAAAATATTCTCTTGGATCTCCGCATCCCCAGGCACACACAGTCGATCATTGTACCGCAGTACTCCCGAACTGTCCACAACATGCTGGCTATACCGGTACCAGAGGCCAACCCGAGAGCAGTCTGCGCGCAACCCTGTGAAGTGTACCGGTACACCATGCTGGCTGTACCGGTACAGCAAGCAGAGAAACCTGCTATTTGCAGATTCCCTTGCCAAAAGCTGCTCTCACGTCGCACAGAGTTCGTTTTGCCTCTATTTCGGGTCAACGCGACTCAGACTTGTCCCGACACTCTCCAGAGCTGTCGACAAGCCTTTACTGCTGTACACCAGGGATCTCACACTCGCACTTAAATTTTCCTATATATCTAATATTCTAATTTGCAATGTGTGGCCAAAAATTAAACTACTATATAATTTGGTGCATGTGCTTCTTCTCAACCCCATATAAAACTATGAAGTGGCATTGGGACCCAACTCGATCTTTAGTAGCCTTTAGCTTTCTATAGGGCTATAAAGTTATAATAATAATTAAAAATACACCAATCATATATACTAATATACATGAGTTGTGGAGAATGTCCATTTCCTTTTGAATAAAAAATATACATTTATTATTGGCTTAATTTTATACAGCTCCTTGTAAACATATCGAATAACAAATATATCTCTATAAAGTTCAACTTTTTATATTTATTTCTGTAAAAATTCAGTAATATTCATATTTGCCTCTCTTGTTTGTTACTATTAAGACACTGTTTATTTTTTAGTAGAAGATAAGTGTAATGACATTATAACCATCACAAATATGTCACTTCAAAAGTCTAATTGTTAGAATTATGTAGAAATATCCTCTCTAAATTTTTTAACGGTCATCTTTTTTTCTCTATACCATCACAAATAATATAAGACAGATAAAAAGATTAATTTATCTTATTCACTATTCAGGATTAAGTATTTTATCTGTGGTTAACTATATTTTTTTAACAAACCCTATTAGTAGGGGGATATTTGAAAAACGTTAGGATTTTTATAGGAAAAAACATGAAAAGTTAAATTTTATAAGAACATATTTGCTATTCGATATGTTTCCGGAGAGCTGTATGCAATTAATCTATTATTTATATGCATGTCAACATTGAGCTTGTTGTGACCCTTATTATTATTATTATTATTATTATTATTATTATTATTTTATTTTCTTTGCCTTGTTTTAAGTTCTTGTGGTTAGGAGCATCCCCACATGTTTGGGGGGATAACTTGAGCTTGCTTTATAATGATGTCACAGAAATAATAGGGGAAAAATGTGCAAAGACCCCCTAAGCTTCAACAGTTATGCAAGTAGGTGCTTAAATTTTAGTTTTGATAGTTAGATTATCTAAACATTATCATATAGTTTAATAGACATTTATCTCATTTTGATCGTATTGCATATAATCTCACGACGCTTTAAAATATCAAAAAAAATATTGTTTTTATTTTAATACAGGACAAAAATAATAGATTGTCTTGAATCTTCAATTATAATGCTTATTTACAAAATTATGTGCGAGATATGTAATCAAACGGCTGTTTAATTGGTAACTTCACTCTACAAAAAAGACTAATTAAATTATTTGATTAAAAAAAAAACTAATAGCTAAAATTATGTCTATTTATAAAAATGATAAAGTTCAGTGGCCCTTTTACATTTTTTTTGCCAATAATAGCTTGGTGTTTCTAGTAGTAGAGACAACAAAATTTCTGGTAGATATGCTTTAGAAGCTTCTTTGTGATGTGACATACATTTTTTTAATAATCTAGAAATATGTACAAAGATTTCTTGAAGTTTGATTTTAATTTTGATAACTATATTTTTTTAATTTTTGTAAAATAATTTATAAGATCAATCATCGCAATTGCAGCCACCATTTATATAATCTGCTTATACAAAAAAATTATTTCTTTTATCCTAACATATAGATAATAATAATAATAATAGATAGATAGATTCGACCTATTAATTTTTCAATTCTAGTGCTTAGTAACTAATTAGGTTTACAACGAAACCCAGAAATCGATCACTGATCAAATTTGAGTACCTCTACGGGATAGTTTAAACTTCTTTAAAATTTGAAGTTATATAAAATCGTGTGCAAGATGTGATCACAATTGCTATTTTTTTCTTTTTTTTTTTTCACTTGTGAAGAGAGATTTATCAAACTATTTGAGAAAGTTTAGGAGATCTAACCGTCGAAAGCAAAAGTTCAAAGGTTTTGCTTGCAAAAGCACTAAAAGTTTAGGGAGTTGGGTAATTTTTCTTTCTTAGGTTAGTTTCATATGGTACCCAACAAAGGTGACGAATAGTAAATAAATTCCAATAAATCTTAAGTAATCAAATTTATTTCTCCAAAAATTCAATGGTTTGCAAATATATCTTTCTCTCTCCCCTTGCTTTCGTAGCTGACCGTGCAACATACATCATCTTCACTGTGGCCAAGGGGTCATCACTACAATTTTGAAAAGACAGATCCGATCACTTAAGTTTTATAAAAATTTATTTATTATTTGATACTTTTATAGAAATCCATATATAATTATTCTGCTTTAATTTTCACTATGGGAAATGGGAGATGTCTCTTTCCTTATAAGTGAAAAAAGTTACAAATACGTCAACATTTAGCTTTGCTTGTTAAACTCTTCTATTTTGTTCTTTCTTTTCTAATCATTTGAGGCAACTCCCCCTAATTATTAGAAGAAACAACAAATGATGTGAGAGTCAAATTAAACTTGCATTGTAATTATTAGAAGAAACCACAAATGATGTAAGTCATATAAATAACTATATCTTAGTACTCCTAGGAGTGGAGACAAATGAATTTCTATGTAGTTTTGCCATGCTTAGGCCCTACATATATATTGCTTAGAGGTCTCTAGTGATGTGACAATTTTTTCTTTTTTTAATAATTTTATTGAAGCATATTTAGAAGGTAAATGTCATTAAAATTCATTTAAAGTCAATGATATTATGTATAAATAAGAATTTTTCATTTTATTCTTTAAAAATTCGACTATATTTGCAATATCTAGCTCGAACTTTCTGAATTGTTGCAATCAAATTACACAATTTAATTTAAAATCAGAATTAATGATCTTGATCTTAATAATGAATATAATTTTCTATAAAAAAAATTCAGCTGATTTTGATTCTTGTATACTATTAAGCTAAANAAAAAAAATTCAGCTGATTTTGATTCTTGTATACTATCTTCTGAATCGACAATCCATATCGATCGTTAAAATTGTCAATTTTAAGATATTTTTATTGTAAGTTATATGATATCAAAAAATTATAAAATTTGGTTTTTAGTATGTTTCCATACTATAAATTGTATTTAAACGGTATGGATTGTCGATTCAGAAGTTCTATTATAAAAAATAATTTATGAATATGAAAGGCTCTAAACTCATAAAAGTGCAGTAGCTAGCTGTACTATATATAATGGTGTAGATTATCGATTCAGAACTTCTATTATTAAAAACGATTTATGAGTATGAAAGCCTCTTTACTCATAAGAATATAGTTGTCATGCTAAATATAGGGAGAGTAGAATTAGTGTGCTATTATAAGCACGGAGGCCTCCATACTTTTAAGTCGTTTTCGATGATGAAACTTTTGAATTGATGATTGACTCGTTAGACTTGATCTAATATATTTGAAATACCTAAAAAATAAATTTTATTATTTTTTATATAAATTACCTATTAATTGAAAGGACTCAAGATCAAATGGGTTAGAATACTATTGGCAGCAAATATGCTCTGTTGCCATCGATTTGCTTTTGATGATGAAGTCTCGAAATTGATGATCAGCATCATTAAACATAATTTAGACCATTTGAAATATTTAATAATCAAATTTTATATTTTTTTCGACATCACCTAATGATTAAACGGTCGCAAAATTTATAATTTTAATGATTGATACAAAGCATTTGCTCGTTTAACGGCGCAAAAGATATCAAATCAGTTAAATTTTTCTAGATAATTTTTTAAACTTTTAAAATAAAATCTATACTCTTAATCTTATTCATTATTTGTTGAATGATAATTATTTTTTCATTTTTGTGCCTACTTGATGCACAAGAAAATAATATGGAAAAAAATATAGAAATTTAATTTCTAGATATTTCAAATCGTTTAGATCATGATCAACGATATCGATTGTCGATTTTGAGCCTTAATCATCGAAAATAAATAGGTAACAACGGAGTCCGTTTGCTATTGATAGTATTCAAACAAAGCCTTAATGCCTGACAAGTTGTAAGAGGCGTTCTTCAAAATATAAGAGCAACATGATAATTTAGAGCCTAAATTACCAACTGTGCTAACAGTAAAAGATTATTAGTTGCTCAATCACTACATTTTAAATATCCATAATTTTTTGCAGGAAAACTACATGGTTAGGAAATTGCTTATTGGATCTATAACACACTTAACCCATAGGGACCCTTTTTATTTGACTGAATTGCCCTTTTGGTCCTCAAAATTTAAATTAATTTTTATTTTGAACTTTCTAAATTATGGCAATTAAGTTTCAAGATCCAATTTAATTAACTTAATGCTAACATGTCGGTAATGCGGAAGTAATATATAGCATTTTAATTAATGATACGGCATTGATTAAAATGTCATATTCCTTTCACATCAACGACTGCAATCTTTAGTCAACTAAATTCTTTTGAGGCAGTATTTTGCAACAATTTAGAAAATTTGAGGACCAAACAGTCACGCCCGTCAATGTTCGGGGACCAAATTAAGGTATAATTTAGCCAAAATTTTGGTTTGGCTCATAATATGATGAAAGGTACACTTAGATCCATGTTATCTTGGGGGATAGCAACTGGTGGAGAGAGATAAAAATAATAAGCAGCATTATTTGGGATGGCCCTACTGTTTTTGTTTTCGGTGTTGAATTATTGATCTTGTTTGGTCGGAATTATTGTTCCTTAAAATTCGCAATGAAAAGTCCAAGATCCCAAAATCATCATCATGTGGTGTTGGGCTTTCTTTGCATTTAATTCCTTAACAATTTCTTTTTACAAATAGCCTCATAAAATTTATATTTGTAAAACTGATTCTATCTCTGCCACGTGAGCGCTACGCAAGCGCTACGTTGGAAGTGAAGTTTTTTTAAGTTGAATACGCTAAACTATTTACCGTGTTCAAATACGATGACTTCGTGTTCCCCCTTGTACCTTTTTTACCAATAAATCGCCGTGGATGTGTGGTGATGGTCGGATTTCCCTACAAGACCGCCAAGGTGGTAGAAGGAAGCACCGCGGATGGAGGCTCGACGAGAATGTGGTGGTTATGGCCGTTGTGGTGGTGGTGGGGCAGGCGCTGGAGGATGTAGAGTTGGAGCTCATGGGGTGCGGCAACGGCAGAGGAGTAGGAGGTGGCAGCTACGGAGGATGCATATAGCAGGCGAGGAGGCGGAGGAGAAGGAGAGGGGATGCGCCGGGCTATGTGTCACGAACACAAAAAATTCTAGAATGCAACGGGTATATTGATGACGTGGCGTAACAAATCAATCAAATGTCTCATTTTAAAGGTATATGTCCTATCATGATTATAAAAAAAAATATTTTTATTGTACTTTTGTTTGAAAAGAAGAAATGTGATTGACTTGTTATTGATGACGTGGTGTAAATGTAACAGTATAGAATTCCTCCACGGACACGGACATGGAACACGGGACACGACACCACTCAGCAAAGTTCAAAAGATAAGGACATGGACACGGCAAAGACACGACTAATAAAATATAATATTTTTAGTATAACATACATATTTATTATATATAATATAATAATTTTGCAAACAAAATTATGTTTTTTATAAGGGATTCAAGGATCTACCAAATTATCATTACTTGATGCCATAATTCTACAACATTGAGGAAAAAAAAAATATACACATTAAAAAAATAACCGTTAATTTTAATTATAATACGGATGTAAAAAAAAATTAAAATAAAAAGAAAGAGAAAAAGAAAGAGAATATCTTTTAACGTTAGAGGCTTTATTGAAGAAAAATCTAACAGAGATCAAAGATGAGATAAATAATTTTTTTATTAGGAGTAGAACTATATAAATTTTTTTTAATTATATTTTTTTCTAAAATTGTACATGAATTTTTTTTTTTTGGGAAAACTTCAAAAACCCCCCCTGTGGTTTCGTGCATTCTCACTTTGCTACCCTGTGGTTTAAAACGTATCAATTTACTCCCCTGTGGTTTCATTTTTATCTTTTCGGAAGCTTTTTCGTTAATATTTCGTTAAATTATATACAAAAAACTTCAAATAACCATCTATATTTATCGAATAGTCACTTTAGTATCCTTTAATTTTAACTTTGTCACNAGGGCGAGGGTGAGAGCATGAGGGTGAGAGGCGAGGCGGGCCATTTTCGCCTCCGCCTCTGTCTCTGTTGCTTTCTTCGGCGAGAGGAAAAAAAATCAACGAGAGAAAAGAGGAGGAGAGAGAAAGAGGAAAGAGAAAAAGTAATAATGGTATTTTCGTCAGTTTGCTGAAATAGCTGACCGAATCTACAAAAATGAAAAAGGTGGCCCAGTTTTGCAAAAGCCCAAAATTAGTGAATTTTTTATGCAAATTGGCCTAGTTAATATATTAGGAATACTTTTGTATATTTTGAAGCTCGGAAGAAATGTATATATTATATATGATAATTGAAAAGTAAAAGTATATAGAACATACGATTATTTATGACTCATTTTAATTCAACTATTTAAAATAAAAAAAAATGATTTAGCTACCTAATTTTTAAATTCATTTGATTTGACCTTTTAATAACTCTTAAACTACAAAAATTAAATGCATAATTCATTTTTCATACAATTTATGCAACTACAATTTTATTAAAGTGAGTAGACTATCAAATGGTTTATTTCAGGTAAATTTAAAGATTGAGTATTAAAATCAAAATTTTCAAAGGTTGAGTGGTTGAATCAAAACAGACCAAAATTCAGATAAATTCAATAAATTATTACACAGTTTAAATTTTATAGGGATAAAATTTTAATTTTAAAACCGTAGGTATATACATATGAAATTGTGTCCAAGAATAAACAGTGCCCTTATCTCTTCGCCTCTCTGAGCTCTCTCTCTCTCTCTGTCTCTCTCTCTTTAATAAATGGTCGACTCTCTGTGAGCTCTTCGCCTGTCTTCCGAATCAAAGCAGGTAAGTTCAATTTCTGCTGGTTTAATCGCTATTCTCAAGAAAAGAGAAGCCGAGTGCCATCTCATCCATGTCTGTCGGCGCCCAATATTCTATCTGCTATCCTTCACCGTCGTTCCTCCCGGTTAGCTCCTCCGTAAGCTCTGCTCCCCTGTTCCGGTTGCCGCCTTCTGCTTCCACACTAAACTAAACTAAACTAAACTAAACCAAACTAAACTCTCCCACGTTCCTTAATTTTTTTTTTTGTCCCAGAGGGCGGCGGAGCCGAAGCCCTGCCGCAGCTGTAGAATCATCTCCGCGACTGCCCAGGTTTGCCCGTTGCTTTCGACGCTCCTCCTCCCCTCCCCCTGCATTCCTCTCAACCTATTCGAGAAACCATCACGAGTGTGTAATTCTTCTGGTTCCAGGGGGGAGAAAGTCGCAGCAGAAGGCGCGTATGGCGCCGCCGCAAGCTGGTATGTGCCCACCTCCTAGGGCATTGATCGATCTCTATTTTCCTTTTTAAGCTTGATAATGAGGTTTTCATGTTTGATGTTGTAAAATGTATGTTGGGGAAACCGTTTTGTATGCTTTGGCTGCACATTCAAGGCTATACTAGACTAGATGTAATTTTCTTGGCACCCTGCTCTAGGGGTGGCAATCCAGCTCGCTGTTCGCGAGCCAGCTCGTGTTTCGGCTTGAAATGAGCTCGAGATCGGCTCGCTCGTTTAGTAAACGAGCCGAACACAAGCTGGATTTTTCAGCTCGTTTAATAAACAAGCCGAACACGAGCTGTGGTCAGCTCACTCGTGTTCGGCTCGATAACAGCTCGAATACATATATTTTATATTTATATAATTTATTTAATTTATATTTTTATATATAAATAAATAATTATATATAATATATATTTCTATTAGTTAATTTTTAACAAAATAAAAATATAAATGCAAGTTTAATTATAAAAAAATTTATTTATATGTAAAGTTTTAACTATTACATCAAAGTCTAATGGATAAGATTTTATAAATTTATTTTTTATATATATTTAATCTAATTTTTTTTAATTTATTGTTTGTTGGCCAGCTCGTGCACTAGCTCGTGTTCAGCTCGTTAATAAACGAGCCGAACACGAGCTGGATTTTTCGGCTCGGTACTTTAGTGAGCCAGCTCGTGTTCGGCTCGTTTAATGAACGAGCCGAACACGAGCCAACTCCAGCTAGCTCGTGTTCGGCTCGTTTACACCCCTACATAACGCTTAACCACGTAGAATCATTCACCTTCATAAAGAGGAAGCAAGTGGCTCTTCCACGGATAACAATTCTTTATTGGGGGCAATCCGGTGATTGGTGTATTCAACTCAAACTCAACCGTCGATCTTATATGGCAAAGATAAGGCCAATTTTATAAATATAAATTTTATAGGATTATTTGTAAATTTTTTTTATTAAGAGGCTAAATACAAAAAAAGCCTAATAATATACTCTCAAAAGAGTAAAATGTACGGATTCTTCTTCTACTATCATGATAGTGCAAAGTTGAGTAATATATAACTTTTATGTTAATTAAACCGTTTAAATTTCTAAAAAATTATATATATTAAACTTTTAGTCTATAATCGTAATCCCGAACTTATATCAGTTTAATGTGACAAGAATTAGAATGTCTATTTTCTACGGAAAAAAATGAAATTTGTCTTAACGTTCTGCGAGTGAAGTTTAGAAGTGTGTTGCAATATAAGAAAAGTAGAGGGACTATTCTGCATTTTTACCCATTGATGAATGACCAATCAATTGCATGATTGATGATCTTTTGAGTGACAGGTGTCAGCAGGATGTGCAATCACGTTGAATATGTAATTTCCACATGTTATTTTTATTTTCTTGAATTTTCTAGGATTTGTTTGATTAATTCTAGTTGTTATCACATGACCATCACCTTAAATTTTAGTGAGATGTGTCACCATAAATGGATTACTGGTTAGGAACTTAATTTGTTCCTTGTTAAGCAACTCTATAGATAATAATAAACTATTCACCGATTTATTTTCGATGATAAAACTTTAAAAATCGACAAACAGCATTATTGAACAAAATCTAAACCATTTAAATAAGTTGGAAATTAAATTATATATTTTTTTCGGTATTATTCTCTGGTTCACCAAATATACATAAAATAAATATCCTTAAACAAAGTGATAATACAATTTTTATATTTAAGACCTAGAGTTTATATCATGTTATAAATAGTTTAAAAAATTTTCCAACAGAAATTCAACTGATTTGAAATTTTTTATACTGTTAAACGAGTAAACACGTCATACTTATAAATTTTGTAATTCTTTGATCGTTCGATTAGTGATTTGGAATAGCTTGGCTTGTGTGCTTTTAGAAGTAATTTTGTCTTCGTGTTATCAAGTCGTTTTTTATTCTAGGACTTGTGAATTGACGATCGACTCAGTTAGACTTGATCTAGAGTATTCGAAGTATTTAAAAAATAAATTTTGCTATTTTTTAATATTATTTATCTAGTGATCGAAATAGCTCTAAATCAACAGCCGAAAATAAAAAACTTATAAAAATTGATGATATGAACTAAAATTTTAGATCAAAAATATTAATCTTGTTCTATATAGTATAAAAAATTTTTAATTAAAATTTTACGTGATTTGAATATTTTTATACTGTTAAACTTATAAACGTCTCACTAAGATCATTTAAATTATTGATTTTTGGTCCCTCCGAAACAGATTACTAGCCAAATGATATCGAAAAATTACAAAATTTATTTTGAAGCTACTTCATCAAGTCTAATATAGTAGATCGTCAATTCGAAAGTCATAACATAGTGTGTCAATGTGTGTGTCTATATATGTATATTTATATAAGAATCCAGCTACTATTCTTTTAGGAGAACGAAGGTCTTCGTCCTCCTAAATCATTTTAGATGATAGGAATTTCAAATCGATGATCAGAGCCGTTAAACTTGATGTAGAGTATTTAAAGTGTTTAAAAACTAAATTTCATGAATTTTAAAAATTACTTACGTAGTGATCAAAGGATCACAAAATCAATAATTTTTAATGGCCTATACGATCTGCTTGCTAGTTTAACGACGTAGAACAATCCAAACAGTTTGATTTTTTGATAGAAAATTCTTTATGCTTTTTAGATAATATTTGATAATTTCGACCATGAATTGAAAAGATCTAACATCTATTTTCACAAGGTTATTCGTTTTTTACCGTTTATTTTTCGACTCTTCAATGAACTTAACGACGAATTTTAAAATTTATAAAATTTAGTTTCTACACGTTATAAATACTCTAAATCAACTTTAACGGTTCTGATAATCAATTCAGAATTTCTATTATCTAAAACGACTTAGAAGGACGAAGGCCCCCGTCCTCCTAAAAGAATAGTAGCTGGACTGTATATATATTAATTTATATTTTATATTTTTATATATATTTTTGTCATAAGCAAGGGGGGCCAATGAGCTGGAGAGCCATGTGCACTGAGGAGATACTAAGAATGTGGTAGTGTACCATGTGAGAAGAGGATCTATATTAGATTGAAGCTTATTATTTCATGTTAAATATTGCTAAGTTACAATGAATGGTGACCACACCTCAAATAATAATAATAATAATAATAATCATCATAAGGGTATATTGCTTATTTGGTCCTCAAACCATAAAGTGTATGAATTTTTTATCCTCAAACTTTAATTTGTTGTAATTTTTGTTCAAACTTAATTTAAATTGTATTACAATCAAGCCCTATAGCCTAATTTAGTTAGCTAAATATTGATTTAACGCTAAAGTTAGTGTGACTAATGATGTGCCAATAATTAAGATGCTATATTTTTTTTTTTCATCAGCGATGCATCAATATATAGTCAACTAAATTGGATCGTAGGACTTCATTGGAATACTTCTGAAAGTTTAAGCTAAAAATTGCGATAAAATAAAATTTGACTTTAAGCCAAAAATTGCGATAAATTAAAATTTGAGATCTAAAATTATCACCTAACTCATAGTTTGAGAACCAAACGTACAATTTACCTTAAAAAGAAAAAAAAAAGATATAGAGACACCTCAATTTTACTTTTTTTTATTAACGGTAATTTTGTCAAATTTAATAACTCTAATTATTTAATAATAAAATAAAAATATCATAATAATTAACAAGCAGTAGTAAATAGATTTTCTGACAATGCCAACTCGAATAATTCAACATATCGTACATAATAAGAGTACAATTATTGAGGGATTCGAAAAAGAAGGGTCTAGATCAACTTTTTGGAGAATGATTTGGAAAAGGGTAAAGAATATGTTTTAACATTAAATGGATAATAATTACAAATGCGAAATTTTCGAACAATTCATTACATATATTTTACAGGATTAATTTCATAAAGATTTACATATATTTTATAGGATTAATTTCATACAAATCCCTATAAACATAATGAATTGCAAATATATTCCTACAAAGTTCAACTTTTATATATTATTACTGTAAAAATCCTAATATTTTCAAATATGTTCATTTGATTCGTTACCATTAAAATACTATTTATTTTATAAGTGAAATGACTATTTTGCCATCACAAATATGCCCCTCTAAAAAGTCCCAACTATTGATTAAAGAAAAGTAAAAAGTCAATTCACCTCATTAACTAATTAACGTTAAGTATTTTACCTGTGATTAACTAATTTTTTCTAATGAATCCTAACGATAGGGATATATTTGAAACCATCAGAACTTTTACAGAGACAACAAATAAAAGTTGAACTTTGAAGGAATATATTTATAAGGGATAATTACCTATATACCCCTTATATGTTTTAAAATATCCGATTTATCCCTACTTTTTTTTTTTTCTTTCTAAAATACCCCTCATATATTCCACCGTTATTGTAAAATACCACCGCAGTTAGGGGTGGCAATCCAGCTCACTGTTCGCGTGCCAGCTCGTATTCGGCTCGAAATGAGCTCGAGATCGGCTCGCTCGTGTAGTAAACGAGCCGAACGCGAGCTGGATTTTACAACTCGTTTAATAAACAAGCCGAACATGAGCCGGGTCAACTCGCTCGTGGTTCGGCTCGATAACAGCTCGATACATATATTTGTATTATATAATTTATTTAATTTATATTATATAAATAAATAATTATATATAATATATATTTTTATATTTGATTTTTAGCAAAATAAAAATATAAATGCGAGTTTAAT
>NC_033642.1:1793271-1831711 GCF_001540865.1 Ananas comosus
CAGCTCGAAGCTCGCAAGCCTCTCGAGCAGCCAGCAGCTCGCAGCTCGCAAGCCTCTCGAGCAGCCAGCAGCTCGCAGCTCGCAAGCCTCTCGAGCCTCCCCTGCTGCTTCCCCTGCTGCTTCCCCTTCAGGTAAATATATAATTAAATCTAATATAAAAAAGACTCATTTATATGTAAAGTTTCAAAAGATCAAAGTCTAATGGATAATATTGGATAAATTTATTTTGTATATAAATTTATACTAATCATTTTAATTTATTATTCGTTGGGCAGCTCGTGAGCTAGCTCGTGTTCGGCTCGTTAATAAACGAGCCAAACACGAGGTGAATGTTTCGGCTCGATACTTTAACGAGCCATCTCGCCGAACACGAGCTGACCCCAGCTCGCTCGTGTTCGGCTCGTTTACACCCCTACCCGCAGTTATCTCCTGTTAAGTTCACTTAGGTTAAACGTGAGTTAAATATCTACCACAGTTAAAAAAAATTAAAATGCCAATTTTGTCCTTGACTTAAGGGCAAATAAGAAATATTAGTGACCGTAGAGGGGTATGTTTGAAAAGACTAAAAGTCAAAATACTTTTTGTGCCTCTGACTTTAAGGGCAAATAAATAAGAATATCAGTGATGGTGGAAGGATATATTTGAAATGGCAAAATAATAATTTTACATAGATAACAGAGTTAATTAACAGATTTTAACTTTAGGAGTATAGTAGAAATAGGTTGGAACGTAGAAAGTTATTTTCAATATTAGCTTTCTAAAAGGGATAAATCGAAAAATCGAAACTTTTCAGGAATATATAAGTAATTGCCTCTATTTATAATACACTATACTTGTAGAGACCTGCGTGAAATTAATTCTATTTTATATGGGTCTGCGAGGTATATCTGAGTTAGGGTTGAGTATTGGAGTTTTCGTTCATTTCTCGACATAAAAAATTTAATAAAATAATAAATTGATTAATGCCAAGGGTATATAAATAAATATGCATATTTTAATGGATATAATAATCCAAAAAATTCCTGTGGAGGGTCAGAGAGTTTTTATATATATATATAGTTTATTTGAAATTCTTTAATGCATAAAGAGTTGAAAATGTCTGTTTGTACAGATTATATTTAATAATAATATAAAATTTTTGATTAAATTATATAGGACAAAAATGTACAGAGAAATTCTGTAAACGTTTTAGCTCTTTTGTAAATAGGCTTCTCAAATTTCAATTTTAAAAATTAGAACCCCTAATCCCTTTGTTCAGTTAAAATTACTAATTATACAGCCGTTTTAGTCATATGCATATCTAGCATATAATCGCAGAAACGTAAAATAATTAATTTCTTCTATTTTAACTTAAGAAAAAGTAACAAAAATAGAATGTAAATTCAATTTTTATACTAAATTATCAAAATTAGAAGAGAGAAAAGAATAAATTTTATTTTTTTCATATTTGAAATCTCTTAAAATTTTGAGATAGACGTGCAATCAAAATAATTGTGTAATTAGTAATCTCCGCTAAGGAATAATTGTCAAACTTAAACGTTTTTGTGGTTTTTTTGTAAATGAGTTAAAGGTTTAGGAGTTCGTTGTGTATTTTACCCAATTATTATTGGATAAATTGCACCTTTGGTCCTTAAACTTTAATTTATTATAATTTTTTACTCGAATTTTTAGAATTATTACAAGCAAGTCTCAAAATCCAATCTACATAGCTAATATCACTGCTTAGCTGATGTAAAAGTAATATATTATTTTAATTTTTATAGTATCATTAATTACAATACTTTTATATTACTTCTATATTAACTGTATATCAATATTTAATCAACTAGATTAGGTTATCATACTTAATTGCAATAATTTTAAAAGTTCGAGCAAAAATTATAATAAATTAAGGGCTAAATTATAGAAATCCCCCCCCTCGCCGCCCCCCCCCACCTACATACCCATTTTTTTACTTTTTTTCAAAGATTTTAATCTTAATTTAGCCACTTTAATTTCAGAAAATTGTAAAAGAGTCGACATAAATTAGGGATAAAATATAATTGTCTTTACTTTTCCATCTAAAGATATTTTTTTAAATTTTTTTTTTGTTTTTTGATGGATTTAGGGTAGAAATTTAAAAAAAGACGAATAGTTGATTTAAATCTGACGAAAATCAGGGAAAATGGGCCTAATGTAAAAATTGAAATGTTGAAGATGGTTATATAGCTTTTGAAGTTAAGGATGAGTAAAGTGAAACGGCTTTTGTTGAAAAAAAATTTTGTGAATTATCTTAATTAAGTTGAGGATGATGCTGTAGTTTATAGTTGAGGTCACGTGCGATTTATCTTCATCGTTCATGCCATGTCAGTACATATGCGGGTAGCTTTTTGAGGTGGCATGAGCAGTGTAGTGTAGCTGTTTCCATCATCAATCTGTACGTTTCCATGTTATGGCACAACACATGGTTTTTTTATGTTATTTATGTCCTCTTCAACAAACAACCAAAAAACAAACTAAACACTTTGTGGTTATTGATTAGAGGAGAAAGGGTGCAATGGGAATTATTCTCTTAGATATCCTATTTGCATCAATTTTATTATATTAGGCTGGGGTACTTACTTCTATAAGTATGAACTCCTTGTATCATAAATTTTTACCGTTTGATTGATGAGATGTGTGGTTAGGATGATGAGTTCCCATTAGATGATAGTGTTCCCCTAGGGTGATGGTGTTGGTGATAGCTATGAGTAACGGATGAATTGATCATGAATAAATTTAAGGGCGAAAAATTATGGTATAAAGGCCAATATATAATGTATCGTGCCGATCTTATATATATATTGGAGAGAGGAGAGGGGGGAGGTGGGTCTATGTTCTGGATGTACCCCGGGCTTCCGTATTTTAGGTCGTTTTCGATGTTGCGATTTCGAACGTCGATCGGGTCGTTAATTGATCTGAGTATTTGAAGTACTAGATAATTTTGCAATTTTTTCGATATAATTTGCTAGTGAATAGGCACAATCAACGGCTGAATTATAATTTACAAAACGTGTATATGACGTTAAATTTTAGATCAAGTATTAATCTGTTTATATAGTATAAAAAAATTTTATCAAATTTGCGTGATTTGGATATTTTCTACCCTTCAACTTGCAAATGTTTCACACGGAATTAAAATTATTGATTTTGGTTTCGGTATATGCAAATTAATATCGAAAATTTATTAAGAATTTTTTTGTAGGTACTTCAATTATCTAGTTTAAAATTTAAGGAGCTTCGACATTCGAAAGGTCGAAATCGACGGCCAGGAAGCCGGTAGGCTCTGTTGTTCTCCATAGTAGCCTCACACTATATTTGTTTATAACTTATATTTTATGATATTGTATATATATTATATAGTCCTTACTTTCCTGATTTTATGGAGTGAGGACCTTGTCTCCAAGTCCGATTTGATATCGAACTTCATAATTGCAATCCGGCACCGTAATTTACTATTAGAAATGTTTAGAAATCAATTTGTTATTTAAAAATCATTATCAAGTTCATCTTAAGAGTTGAAAAATGAACGGTCATAAATGAATAACCTTCTTAAAATAGAGGTTAGACTTTCTTAGTTCGTTATCAAAGTTATCAAACATTATCTAAATAGTATAAAGAATTTTCTTTCAAAAATTCAAACAACTTGAATTACTCTACACAGTTAAACAGACAAACGGCTCATATAGGCCATCAAAAATTATCAATTTTATGACACTTTGATCACCATATAAATAATTTTTAAAATTTATGAAATTTAGTTTCTATATATTTCAAATACTCTAGATCAACTTAAATAGCTCCGATCATCGATTCGGAATCTCTAACATCAAGAATAATTTGATAGGACAAGTGCTACTATCCCATTAGTAAGATAGTAGCTCTAGCCTATATATATATATATATAGAGAGAGAGAGAGAGAGAGAGAGAGAGTAGGGCTACTATACTTTTATGAGTATTGGGCCCTTCATACTCTTAAATTGTTTTCGATGATGCAGCTTCCGAATCGACAATCTACTCCGTTAAATATGATCTAGAGTATTTGAAACTTCTAGATAATAAATTTCGTAATTTTTCAAAATCATAATAAAGTCCATCAAGCGGGCATAAAATAAATGGTCAAAATCAAACGACGTCATAAAAATGGATGATCGCATCCTTCAATTTAAGATCAGAGTTGTTGATCTTTATCTAGATAGTGAATAGAATTTTTTATCAAAAATTTAACCTATTCCGATTCTTTTCCACCGTTAAACTAGCAAATATCTCATACCGGTCGTTAAAAATTGTCAATTTTGTGAGCTTTTGATCGTAAGGTAAATGATGTCGAAAAATTATGAAATTTGATTTTTACAAGTTTTAAATGCTCTAGAAAATATTTAACGGTATGGATCGTCGATTCGGAAGCTCTATCATCGAAAACAGCTTATGAGTACGAAGGCGATCGTACTTATAAGAGTCTAGTAGCCGGACTCTCTCTCTCTCTCTCTATATATATATATATAGTTCCAGCTCAACTCTCTCTCTCTCTCTCTCTATATATATATAGGCTGGGGCTACTATACTCTTAAGACTATAGAACCCTTTGTACTCATAAATTTTTAACCGTTGATTGATGGGATGTGTGGTTAAGATGATGGTGGTCCCCACTTAGAATGATAGTGGTCTCCTAGGGTTGAGTGGGTAGTTGATTGAATTGTATGCTCTAACGGGTGAAAATGATCATAGAATAAATCTAAGAGCCGAAAACTTATGAGTATAAGGGAGCGAATACTCATAAAAGTATAGTAGCCGGACTATATATATATATATATATATATATAGAGAGAGAGAGAGAGAGAGAGAGAGAGAGAGAGAGAGTAGAGAGAGAGAGGGCTACTATACTCTTATGAGTATAGAGCCCTTCATACTCATAAGTTGTTTTCGATGTTGGGGTTTTCANAACGACAGATATCAACCATTAAAAATTAGCCAAACTTTTACAGTACCGGAGCTCCGGTTATATACATCTCTCTCTCTCTCTCTCTCTCTCTCTCTCTCTCTCTGTGTATTTGGTGAAATCTTAGCCAAAATTTTTATATATGTTAAACTGCTAATTATTATGTATGCTAATAAATACCGTGTTATCTATGAAATACTATCTATATATTTCTATGTAGAGTTGTTGTGCTATCGTAAGCATAAGGCAGTCGGTATTTTCAACTTTTTAATTCTTGGATAAAAAATTATGAGATCCGATAATAATAGTCCCCTTTAAATTTGATTGGTCATGAATAATAAAATTTTACGAAAGCCCAAAATAAGAGCAAAATTACTATTTATTTTTTTTAATGTAAAATTAACCTTTTTTCTAAAATTTTTTTGTATTTTTTTGTCTCTTTCTTTAATTGTTTTCTCTTAATTTATGGAATTAAAAAACGCAGGAGCATGGGGCGGCCCGCGGTGTGGCACGGACACGCTTGAGCACGAGGCAGGGCGCGGCGCGACCTAACGCGGACAATGCTCTTTTTGCTTTTTTTCCTCTCTCTGTTCTCTTCAATTTTCAAATTATTTTTTATTCCTCTCTATTTAAATAATTTTTTTATTTTTTTTTAGCTCTTTAATTTTTTAAAGTTTAAAATTTAAAATTCGATTTGAAAATTAAAAAAATTAAATTTAAATTTTTAAAAATAAATGATAACAACATAAATATAGAAATATATTAGTTTGTTCAAAATATTTTAAAAAATATGTAAATCTCTCACAGCGAAGCGCGGGCGTTCACTAGTAAGATATAATAGGCCAAACCAAATCTTACTAACTGCACACTCTGGGTGGGACCGAAATAGATCAAACAAGCTTAATTTATGAATAAAAAACGATGATATCAATTGGTCACAAGTGGTAATCCCGAGAAGGGCAAAATATTCATTATATTGAAATATGATGATTTTTGGCCAGTACAAGAATATATTTGCAAGTTTTTAATATAAAAAATAATAAGATGTTTAAAATTCAGAGAGATAAATATGCAATATGCCCACTTTACAAGGATATATTTGCAATTATACCAAAATAATAGGCTTTTAATAAGATTATTGCAAAGTGTAAGGTGTAAATTTGAAGTAAAAATAAAAAAAAGAGATAATTGAGATATAATTGAGATTTTCTTTTTTTTTTTCCCTATAATTTAGCCTTTTAATCAGATTAATTTATTTGGATAAAATATATTTGTATTCTATTTATAACTTAACTGCTTTTGATGACTAAAAAAAAAAAGGAGTTGATTCAAAGGGCGTGGTGGTTGGTACCCGAGACCCAAGTTCGAATCCTAGTTGATTCATATTTCCAGCTAAATTTATTTCTAAATGAAATAAACGAAGCGGGAAGCGGGCTACCTATCTCTCTCAAAAAAAAAAAAAGAGAGTTCGGAGTGTGAAATACATTATCGGTCATATATTAAATATAAATCTAAAGTAAACGATAACAAGTTAAAATAAGTTTTTTTTTTTTTTGAGAGATAGGTAGCACTCTACCCGCTTCGTTTATTATATTTAGAAATAAATTTAGCTGGAAATGTGAATCAACTAAGATTTGAACTTGAGTCTCGGGTACCAATCACCAAGTCCTTTGCTATTTGCTCTAGGGACGGTCGGTTAAATAAGCTTATGATGATATTTAAAAATAACAAGATAGAAGTGTAAATTATATAAAATTTTCAAAGAAATTGATGAAATTCTTATTTATTTTTTGCGGGGCTTAATTGTAATATTTTAGAAAATTTGAATTATAAATTGCTATAAATTAAAATTCATGGCCAAAAGTGTAGCTTAGCATAATTTTTTTTAATAAAAATTTTTTAAAAAAATTAACTCAATACTGGTCATTTGAAAAAGTCAAAGGGAGGGAAACATCATAAGAACGCGCGGTCCGCGGGTGACGTGGTGGACTAGTCCACGTTTTTTTGATTCGACCAAACACCGACCCATTCCTATTCGCCAGGAGCAGATCCGATGTGGGCCCCACCTTGTTTCTCTCTCTCTCTCTCTCTTTCCGTTTCCGACCCGCCGAGCGTGGCTTGTCGCGGGTCTCGCGCTGCACACAGCAAACAGCTGCCCTCACCAATAACACATCGCCACGTGTCGACAAACGAAGCCCCTAATTAGGCAGGCGTTTCCAACCAGTCGTAGACGTCCACGTGTTTGCCGACACAACGCTGTTGCCTGTTTGTACGTTACAGCTAAGCCAGCGAAAGCATTTCTCTCTCTCCCTCCTCTTTTTGTCCCATGTTTCCTGGGTCTCCTCCGATTGGTAGAGGCTCTTTCTACATACGTATAATTACACTAGACCCCCTCAACTGTAAAATAGTTTTTAATTGGTCCTTTGACCGCTTTTGTGTTTTCAATTATTATTCTTTTGTATTTTTGTTATTCCTCTTGTTAAATAGCAAATATGTTTAATTGCATATGCCTCTCCATAAAAATTTAGCATTCAAATATAGTCATCGAAAGTTGCATAGATTTGTAAATATGAGATCGGTTAAAATTAAATTTTCTTCTACAAAGCAAAACGGTCTAGGGTAATTAACTTATACGGAAAAAATTTTAATTTTAAATTTTTATAGGGTTATATAAGGAATTACGTGGAGCGGATGAGTGCAAGGGTGAAAGGGATAGAGGGACAGAGTAGAGGGACTAAGGTGCGATTTTACGCTCGGAGCTTGTCCATAAATTCCCTCCCCCCGACCCCCTCCTCGCCATTCCCTCGAAATTCCCCAAACCCTTCTCCTCCCCCATCCCCATCGCCATGGACGAGAGCGATCTCACCCTCCCCCTCTCCTCCTCCTCCTCCTCCTCCTCCTCCTCCCCCCTCCGCCGCCGACGCCTCCGCCGCGCCGGCGACGGGACATCGGCGGCGAGATCCGGCGAGGCTCCGCCGCCGCGGCCGATCTCGCTGGCGACGTCGCGCGGGCCGGCCGAGGGCGTGTCGGAGAAGAGCTCCGGCGCGGGGATCGTCGGCCTCGCCGGCGCCGGCGCCGGAGACGGAGAGGGAGAGGTGCGAGGGTTTCCGTGGTCAAATGCGATGCTACAGTGGCAGCGAACGGCGTTCCATTTCCAACCGGAGAAGAATTGGATGAACGGTTTTGCACCTCACCCCCTCACTTTTCCATTATTAGCAATCACTAACACAAACTAACCCCCTCAACCATATTTTATTTTTACAATAAACACTTATGGACCGACAGTTTTTCGCAGACAGTGCACTAATCTTAAAGAACAAAATAAATAATTATTTTCTATTTTTTTTCCGTTCAATTTTATAAAACATATTTATTTTAGAAAAAATTTCTAAAATTTTATAAAGAATTAGTATTTTTGTTTTTGTGATTCATATGATTTTGAATGGACGAGTTTTCTCTACAAATATTTTGTTCAATGCGTGATTATTCTTTCTAAGTTTTTTTTTTCCTTTATTTGAGTTATTATAATTAGTTAGTTGAATTAACTTTTATTAAATTGAATGATTTAATTAAGTTTTTTTAGCTGTTAATTGTTGGGTGTAATTAAATTCTCACTTTAATCAAGTAAAATTGCTTAAATAATCAAAAAATAATAAGTTTAAAGGTGCTTAATTAAGAAAAATGAGGGGCTCATACAAAATTAGCTGTATTTGAGGGGTCTTCATGCATTTTACCATTTCTATTTTTGCCCTTTCCCTTTTTTGCATATTTTTTAGAATCCACAAATGGAAACTAATTTAATTTCCATTTTTCTATAATCTCATCAATGGACGGCTTCTGATGGTGTCTCTCGCTCTGTCTCGTGATCTCCACCGCAGATCCAAATGGTAAGCAAAACAAACCAGTTTTAATTATTATTTTTTATGCTCCCTCTACTACCCTATATTGCAACTTAGTCCCTGTACTTTTTAGTTCAATAAAATATCCTTCTTCCTGCTCTGCCGCGTGAAAATCATTTAAATTTTAATCTCTAAATTTATGCATATACGAAATTTTTAGTCTAGTTATAATTAATATATAAACTAGTTCATTTAATTCATAGTATTCACAAATTATAGGGACCATACCGCAATTTTGAGATCCTAACATTTTTGCGAAATTATGTATATTTTTTATTTTATATTATTTTTCGTTTACAAATAATAGAAAATTTCCTATTGGTGGACATGTATTAAGGAGCACCTATAATTGGAGTGACAACTATATATGAATAAGCCAAACCAATAAATTTTAATTTGGGCCCATTGATTGGTACACAAGGTGTCCACGTGTAAGCCACAGGAGTGTGATACCCAACCGTTGGAATAATTGCATGTATGTCCCCACAAATTGGGGATATTGCATATTCATTCGTCTAAATTTCCCGACCATTCAAAATTTTATTATATTTTCATATTATGACCATTTTATTCTTGCCGTTGTCGTGTCCAATTGTAGCAATCAATTCGGATAACGATTTTAAACTCCTATTTTTTTAGGAGACATATAATAACGAATGAGGCCAAAATAATTTTTTTTTTTTTAATTTGAAAGGCAATATATGCAATATTCTAATTTGTAAAGAATATATGTTCAATTGTCCCAAATTGTTTCACATATATATATATATAAATATAAATAGGACGTTTTCTTTCCACATAGATATGGCTAACTCTGACATTATATGCTGAGTTGGCCTGATTAAAAACAGTACTAATAAAGTTTTGGGTAAATTACACCTTTGGTCCTCCAACTATTACGCGAATAACACTTGGGTCCTCAATATGTTATTTGTAGCAATTTTTGCTTGGAACTTTTAAATTATTGCAATAAAGTTACACAATCCTTTTTTTTTTTTTGCAAAATTTCAACAAATTGCAAATATAGAATTGATGAAAAAGTATTGTAATCAATTATGAGATAATAATTAAAATGCTGCATTATTTTTATATCAATACTTTATTAATATTTAGCTAACTGAATTGGGTTGTCGGATTTAACGGATAATAATTCTAAAAGTTCGAGCCATAGATTATCTCAAAGTAAAGTTTTGCGACCATAGTGTCAAGTGCCTCATATTTTGAGAACCAAAAGTGTACTTTATCCTAAATTTTTTATACAAATTATTGTCAAGCAACTTGGTTGGTTGTTATCAGCAAATTTTTATTTTCTTGTTCATAAAAGAAAAAGTTTGCACTTGGACTTCATTATATATATATATAGTATTTTTCTAGGTAGGCTTTTGCTATAGAGGCTTACAGATAACTCCACAAAATTTAAGAAAAATTTAATCTTTTGTGAATATAAAGTTAAAATGAGTTTTTTGGGTCTCAAAATTAGAAATTTTAGTAAAAAAAATTATTTTTTATTACCACTAAATTATTAGTAAAAACTTCAATAAAATATTTTCCTTTACGCCTTTTCTTGTATCTATAGATTATTTATGTAATTTCTTTTCATCTATAGTTTTTATAGAAACTCCACTAATTTACCTATACCTCGAGTTTCTATGGACAAAATTATTTTGTTTTGTTCTGTAATTTACTCATTCATTTTGGATCTTTCAATGTATCCTCAATTATTGGCTATTAATTATGATACAGAGCCATCAACTCTAATTAAGCAAAAAAAATTTTGTTAAATTTCACACATTAATCAACTATTAGCAGTTAATCAATTTAGTTTAACTCGCTCTAAAGTAGTTTAAACTATTAAATTAGAATTTCTATAACTTATGGTTGAGACGTCTCCTTCAGAATTGCCCATAGTTGAGGGGGCTCTATACATTTATTTTTATATTGTGATTCACGTGGGGTTTTTATTTTTTATTTTTTTATAATTCTTTGATAAAAGGTTTATTGTGATTCACGTGGGATTTTTACTTTTTTTTTTTATAATTGTTTGGCTTATTGTTTAAATAAATATTTTTCAACGAAAAAACAAATCTCAATTTGGGCGGTAAACGAAAGGAAAAATTCTAGAATGCAACGGGTATATTAGTGACGTGGCGTAACAAACCAATCAAATTAATCTTTTTAAGAATATATGTCCCATTATGATTGTAAAAAAGTATTTTTATTGTACTTTTTGAAAATAAGAAATGTGATTCGCTTGCTATTGATGGCGTGGTGTAAGTGTGGCAGTGTAGAATTCCTCAAACGAAAGACTCAAAAAAAAGTGGCGTTCACGTAAAAGCCAAGTAGAACCGTGTACTTTTTTCCTGTTTCAACAACACCCGTGTCAAAATTGATTTGGATACTCGCAGTTAAATAATTTAGTTTTTTTTTTTTTACAAAATTAAGAATAATTATCTGTCGACGTGAGATTGTAGAAGTAATTCCTACAGGTTCAAGACCGGCTGATATTCAGCTCTAACATAAACTGTAACGACCCGACGTCCTAACTCGTTGGGCCCAAACCACCGACTCAAAATACTTAAGCCTAGTTATTATTACTAGCGTGTAAAATCTTATATATTCTAATTCGAATAATTTTTTCTTTCGATGTGAAATTATTGGGACGTTATAGTATAGCTCAGTTGATAGGTATTGTTATCTATCTTCTAAAATTAGATTCTAAATTGGCTTGTAAAGTAAGCATTTGGATATTATTAATTTTACTATTTAAATTTTATTATTATTTAATATAATATGTACGGATTATGACTTTTTTGGACGGTTGGATTTTGTCGTTGCAATGCGTTGCACCGCAGGGCCCGTGTATTACATGGGGTGGTACCACCTCTTCTACCAGTATAACCCGGACTCGGCCGTTTGGGGGAACATCACGTGGGGGCACGCCGTGTCACGTGACCTGGTCCACTGGCTACACCTCCCCCTCGCCATGGTCCCGGACCAATGGTACGACGCCAACGGGGTCTGGACCGGGTCCGCCACCGTGCTCCCCGACGGCCGCCTCATCATGCTGTACACCGGGGCCACCGTGGACGCGGTCCAGGTGCAGAACCTCGCGTTCCCCGCGGACCCGTCCGACCCGCTCCTGCGCTCCTGGTCCAAGTCGGACTCCAACCCGGTACTCACCCCGCCGTCCGGAGTGGGGCCCGCAGATTTTCGGGACCCCACCACCGCGTGGTACGATCCTTCTGATGACACGTGGAGGATCGTAATTGGATCCAAGGACGACGACGGGCACACGGGCACTTCCATGGTTTTCCGGACCCGCGACTTTATCCGGTAACGGCAAAAGAACAACCAACTTTTTTTTTTTTCCTTAAAAATTGAAGCTCTCAAAAATAAAATATATTTAAGATATTTGAATTTAGTTTCAGCACTTTTAAAAATATAAAAATATTTATATTTATAGTTTTTTATCTATCGGATCGCCTTAAGACTCATACAGTTTCCTGTGCTTTTAAAAGTCAGAAGCTCAGCTCTTAAGATATTTTAATATATAATATTTTTTCATTAATACTATTTACACAGTATTTAAATTTCGTGTTATTATTTTTTTGAATTCTGAATAAGTTAGAGGAAAAGAACGGTGTTTTAATAATTTATATTCGACAGGTGGGAGCTCGTGCCCGGACTGCTGCACCAGGTGGCGGGCACGGGGATGTGGGAGTGCATCGACTTCTACCCGGTGGCGACCGGGGGGAATGCGGCGAAACACGGCGTGGACACGGCGGCGACCGCGAACGGGGACGACGGGGTGCGCCACGTGCTGAAGGCGAGCATGGACGACGACCGGCATGACTACTACGCTCTCGGGCTGTACGATGCGGCGCAGAATGTGTGGGTGCCGGACGAGCCGGACATGGACGTGGGGATCGGGCTGCGGTACGACTGGGGCAAGTTCTACGCGTCAAAGACGTTCTACGACCCGGTGAAGAAGCGGCGCCTGCTCTGGGGGTGGATCGGCGAGACCGACAGCGAGCACGCCGACATCCTCAAGGGCTGGGCCTCCCTTCAGGTAACTAACCATCTTTTCATTAATTAGATTTCGAATTTGAGATCCCGAGTGTCGAGTGTCGATTATGAAGTTCTCAGTCAACTGCATTAGATAAAGTTAGTGATTAATATTAAGGCTTACTCTACTAGTCGTCCTCAAATATAGACGATTTTGAAGCAGAATCCGAGAACCACAGTTTATATTTTTCTTTTGGATTAACACTTACAATTGAATCAGTTACCTTCCATTATGATCAAGTCAAAATAATAATATATAATTATAGTAATAACTTCATAACACTAAATCCACATTATGATCAAGTCAAAATAATAATATATAATTATAGTAATAACTTCATAACACTAAATCCACAAGAATTTGCTTTTTCAATTCAAACACATAGGCATGTGAACTGAGTTTTGGTCCCATATAACCAAAAATATTTGAGGTGGTCACATTGCATCTTGTTGCTATCAATCCACATGGACATGTATTATTATTATTATTATTATTATTATCAATTAATGTTCTATAAAATAAGCTCAATCATTTATGCATGGCAATTTATTAGAATAATAATAAATAATAATAATGGCTTCCGCTAGATGACAAGCAGTGCATGATCAATATATGTACTTGCTATGAAATAAATTATTGTTATCATTTTCCTCCAATACCAAATTAATTTTTTTCATTGGGACAACTGGGTAGGATTCGATCCCATCATTGATGGACCCACTTAGGGGGCAATAATAGATTCATCACATTATAATTCAGTTGTGAGCATGTGAGATGGATCTGCATGATTCTTCAGGTCCACACCTAACCAATAGCTCTTTAGATCTGGAACCTTCTAGGGTTTCTATTTTTTCTGAGCTTGATGTCACTTTTCACAATAATTTAGAAGTGTTTTATAAAAGTATTGTTTGAGCATAGGTGTTAATAGAAAACTCAACATTGTTTCCATTTAAATATCAAATTCAAGTAAATCTGTATTTTTTTGAGGCATTTGTTAGTGAAATAGAATTGAATTTAGAATCAGCAGAATCAGAAGGTGCCAACTGATCAGTCTAATAATTGGTCTATTATTTCTCTCAATAATTAAAAGCTCTATAATATATATTGCGTGTCAGACATCTGATATTTGCTTCTTGAATTAGAGTGTGTGTTCGGCGTTGTGTTTTTTATCAAAGAAAATTGCCAAGCCATGTGACTAGATATTAGCAACTGTTCACCAGATTAGAAGAGTGGACAAATTTGTTGCCATTTATCACGTGGATCTGATGTGGCAAATTTTGTCATAGGGACCAAACTACCGTGTTTTAAACAACTATCATATATTGAATGTTTTTTTGAGAGATAGGTAGCACGCTACCCGCTTCGTTTATTTCATTTAGAAATAAATTTAGCTGAAAATGTGAATCAACCAGGATTCTACCCGCTTCGTTTATTTCATTTAGAAATAAATTTAGCTGAAAATATGAATCAACTAGGATTCGAACTTGGATCTCGGGTATCAACCACCAAGTCCTTTGCCACTTGCTCTAGGGACGGTCGGTACCAACCACCGTATATTGAATGTTAAAAACATGTGTTATGAGGTAGTTGTAGATCAAAGTTTGGTGAAAATTCCCGCTCTATTATTGAGCCTGTGGAAAAAGACCCCGCACCTTTACTTCTTTTTTTTTTCTTTTTTTTCTTTTTTCTTTTTTTTTTGTTGGCATCCTCTGAATTTCTATTTTTTTTTTTTTTTTAAATTCACTGGCTCTATTATCTTGAAGTTTTTGCTTCTGCTGGTGTAGGAGGGTGTTTTGAAGATTTTAATGATGCTTAGTTCATTATCTCTCTTAAAGAAACTTTTTTCTTTTCTGCATTTTAAGTTCATTGTCATATTAAGGGCATGCTCAGTTGGAAAGATTTGAAGTTTTGGAATAAAAATCGGAATGATTTACTTTTATTATTGGTGTTTGGTTTGAGGAATTAGTATTTCGATTTTTATTCCGGGGTTGGTAATCGAATCCCTCCAAAATTGTTTCCACCGGGAGGTGGGAATCAACTTTGATTCTGGAAGAGATTGCAAAAAACTTTTTTTTTTCGCTAATAATTATTTTAATTCAGATATTAATCTATATTTAATCTATTAAGTTAAAATTTAAATTCTAATTTAAATTTAAAATTTGGATTTAGTTCTATATTTAAATTTTGACATTGAACCTGAATTTGAGTTGTAATCAAAATTTATTTTTTTTACGTTTGGATAGTACATTTAAAATTCAATAAAATGTAATTTTTTTTGAATTTTAATTTGAACATGGTTGAAGTTCTGATTCCGATTTCTATTCTGAACTTAAGAAATTAGAAGTTGTCATCATTCAGTTTTCAGACCATTCCTATTCCGATTGCGATTCCTATTTTAAACACCTAAGAGATTTATTGAATTGTAACCAAATGCCAAGTCTTATGGCTGATTGTTCTATCTTTAAATCTGAAGATAAAAAATCTTGTCATGACAGGCCGTCCCTCGCAGCGTTTTATTTGATGTAAAAACCGGAAGCAATCTGATTCAGTGGCCGGTCGAAGAAATCGAAAGCTTACGGATGAACAGGACGGACTTCAGCGGCATCACGATCGACACCGGGTCCTTCTTTCGCCTCAACATTCAGAAGGCCACCCAGGTCTGTCTCTATGTCTTTCTGTAAAATGATGAGTCTAAAAACAGCAGCAGCAGCAGCAGACAGTCATCTGACAGATCACCTTTCTGTAACATGATCAGTCTGAAAACAGCTGACAGTAGACAGTTATCTGACAGCTTACCTTTCTGTTGCACTGCAGTTAGATATAGTTGCGGAGTTTGAGATTCCGAAGGAGGCGTTGGAGGCGGTCAATGAGGCGGACATAGGTTACAACTGCAGCACGAGCGGTGGCGCTGCAGGGAGGGGCGCCTTGGGGCCATTCGGACTGCTCGTGCTGGCCGACAAGAAGCTAACAGAGCAGACTGCAGTGTATTTCTATGTCTCGAGGAAGGCGGACGGCGGACTTAAGACTCACTTCTGCCAGGATGAAGTCAGGTAAGTTTATAGTGGTGATGCTGCTTCCTTGTAAAATCTTGGTTCCTTCTAAAATCTCTAAAACAAGCATCTCTCGCATATTCAGCTCACTAGCACTAATAACTCGTTGGATCCAAACTACTGGTCCAAAATGCTTATATCCAGTTGTTAATTCCAGTGTTCTTATCTCCTATAAACTCCCTACACTCTCACATTATCTGATATGGAATCGTTGGGCTTAAACCATCAGCCTACAATGCTTAACTCTAATCATTAATTTTAATGTATCCATCACACATAAACTCTTACCCTCTTTCACATTATCCGATGTGAGACTACATGAAAGTAATTCGCTCGAGTTGGCGCGTAAATGCAGGTCATCGAAGGCGAACGATATCGTCAAGAGAGTTGTCGGCAGCAGCGTTCCCGTGCTCGACGGTGAAACTTTGTCCCTGCGAATACTGGTGAGTCGGATCTTGTTCAAGTTTATTGCTCACATACTTTTGTTTACCAACTAATCACGAAACAGCTGATTTCGCCAAAAGCTCGCTCAAGCTCTTATTAGAGTTCAGCATCTCATGCTCTGATACCATAAGAAATCACTGATTTCGCTCAAAACTTCAGCTGCTAGAGATTGTTGGTTCTGTGCATGATACTCTCGTAGCATAACTCTTCTTACGAAACGTGATTTTTGGCGCGTGTCGAAACTCAGGTGGATCACTCTATAGTGGAGAGCTTTGCTCAGGGAGGGAGATCATGCATCACGTCACGCGTGTACCCGACGGAGGCGATCTACAACGCAGCAGGAGTCTACCTATTCAACAATGCAACTAATGCTCCTGTTACCGCGAAAACTCTCACTGTGTGGGAGATGAGCTCTTCTTTCAACCAACCCTACCCTGCTGAAGCTTAACAGAAATAAAATCACTTCTCCAAATCTATATTTACTTCCCTTATCCAATCTCAATCACTTTGTTTTACTTTTCTTTCTTTTTTTTTTAATATATTTTTTTCTCGTCCTTCGACTGTATTTAGTGTAAGTTTCTGATTCGTTGGCGAGATTCATGTGAGTTTTTTTTTTTTTTTTTGTTTTGCGTATAGGAATTTTGCTGGTGCAATAGGGCCTTGTATGTGAAGTGTATAGTGTTTTTGTATTAATCACTATAGGGGTGGGAAATTTTTTTTGATATCATGTAAGATTAAACCAATCATTTCTTAAATAATGCAATTATTATCTTCTTTTCTCTTTTTTCTTTTTTTTTCTCTCTTTTTTTTCCTTTTTTAATTATATATATATATATATATATATATATATATATATATATATATATATATATATGTGGCATCTCAATAGTCCTACGCAGAATAGAAAAGGATTGTAAATGAGAATATAAGCACTGATTTATTTGTTGCCCTAGTTATTTTGAAAAGTAACAAAAAACGATTCTCACATCAAATTATAAAATTAAAAAAATCAAGAAACCGGGTCTCGGCCCGATACTTTTTGGAAGCTCCGATTTAAAGGCCCAGTCCGACCCGATAAATTGGGCTCACCCTAGTCTGACTATCGAAAAGAAGTCAGTCAATCAGTTTGATGGGCTGGATCGAGTGGATCGGGCTGGTAATTTAATTTTAGCTTTTTTTTGTTAACAAAATAAAAACAAGGGAAAACTTCAAATACCCCCTTGTGGTTTCACTTTTTCTCACTTTAGTATCCTATGGTTTAAAGTCTATCAAGTTAGTACCCTACGGTTTTGCACTTTTTCACTTTAGTACCCTGTGGTTTAAAGTGTATCAAGTTAGTACCCTGTGGTTTCGCACTTTCTCACTTTAGTATTCTGTTGCGAAACCACAGGGTACTAACTTGATACACTTTAAACTACAGGGTACTAAAGTGAGAAAGTGCGAAACCATATGGTACTAACTTGATACACTTTAAACCACATGGTACTAAAATGAAAAAGTACGAAACCACAAGGGGGTTTTTGAAGTTTTTTCCCAAAAAATTATATATTTATATATATAGAGAGAGAGAGAGTCCGGGATACTATCGATAGCATTGAGGATTTTGTGCTATCGAGTTTTCCACAGTTAGATTTAACCCTTTGATTATTTTTATCCGTTAGATTATACTATTCAACCAACCACTCACTCAATTCTAGAGGGCCCACATCATTCTAACCACATATTTCTCAATCCAAAGGCTGGAATGTTATTGATAGTTTTTTGCCTCTTTTGCTATCAAGTTTGGATGACAGCGGTCCCCTAGGGTTTATTGGTGATTCTAAAGTTGAGTAGGTGATTGATTGAACAATATAATCTGAATGGTGGAATTGATTAAAGTGTAGATTTAATGGTTAAAAAATGGATAACAAAAAAGTCCAAATACTAATATTCTAGCTCAACTCTCTCTCTCTCTCTCTATATATATATATATGCACCCATCAACTTTAAGGATTTTGAAATTGGCCCAAGAAATTTTTTGTTATTTGATTAACATCCCTTTACTTATTAATTGTTTGATTTAGTTCCTTCGTTAGCAATTTTGAGTATTCCGTTAGAATCAAAACAAACACCCATGAGAGATACAAATACGGTTTGCAAATGAGCGAGCCGACTCTTGTTGGACTCGCGTTTGACTCAGTGTTTGGATCGCTCGAGCTCGATCGAAATTAAACGAGCCGAAGCTTGAACAGAAAAAAAAAAACTCGAAATATATTTCGAGTCGAGCTTAAGTGTAACTGGGGTCGCTTGATTTAGGCTTAAGTTATTAGGCATATTAGCTGGCCTACGAGACCAAACCAGCAAAATCCTACTCTAATTACTCTCTCTTCCTCTCTTTCACTTGCTCACAGAGTCGTTTTTCCTAAATAATTTTTCTTAATATTATAGTACTGTATCTTATGCATTTATTTTGTCTATTGAACTATTAGACATATTTTTATATCAAATTCCAGATAATATTTTATAAAAATTAAATTATAAATTGCATGATATCAAGAATTACACGTGGCTCATTGAGGACTCGAGCTCGTTCAACTCGGAGTTAGGCTCAAACTCGGCTTAAATTAATTTCAAGCCGAGCTTGCGCCTAAATTTAGACTCGAAATTAATTTAAAGTCAAATTTGAGCTGAGATAAGCTCGTTCAAGCTCGGCTGGTTTCCACCCCTAGCTACAAGTGACATCTTTTTGACTTAAGAAGAACTCGTGAGTTTATAAACTAATCTAATTATCTTTTATATTAATCAATAGCAAATTAATAAATTATCTACTATGTTTTTACTTCCTGCTCAATAAATTTGGTAAAAATTTGAATAATTGCAGAAGAATTTTGTGTTTTTAATTATATATTTTTTACTTCCAGGTAATCTGAGCAGCATTTATTAGCACCAGATGTTATCCTAAAAAAGTGAGAATGTGTATTTGTGAAATAACTATGATGAGAAAGACTCCGCCAGGAATGTAAATGGATCTCGGTTGGTGGAGCTCCTATCTTGATTCGTCGTAAATGAAGTAGTAAGTGATGACTACAAATACAGAAAAAAAANATATATATATATATATATATTTCATCTCGAATCCATTCTAATCTGTTAAGAAAACAGAGCGGAAGGTAAAAGATCTCTACATTTTTCTAATCCATTCCAATCTGTCAAGAATCTGCCGAAGATCCACTTCTGTCCTGCTAAGAAAATTGAAAGAGATCCCTGCTCCTCGATCCACCCTGTTTGCATCCCTTGCCTCTTTAAACAGTATATCGCTAAAATTCTATGTATCGAACTCAATATTTGATGATTTATAATATATCTTAAATAATAAAATCTAACTCAATATATGTCAATTACAGCATTCTAAATGCATGCATGGAATTTAGTTATTGATTATCAACTTGTGAAGGCACCCGCACGTTACGGCGGATCAATTTCGCGAAAGCAAATAAATCAAAAAATGTTCCCTTTATCGAGTGTTAAAGTGAATTTTATAAAATATATTTTTAAAATTTTATTATAAAATTTTAAATTATGTAATTTTTTACTCTAGCTTTTTTATATGATTAAGATTGCATGTATTAACTATAAATTTTTATTTTATTATAATATTGATAACTTAAAAATAAGTTGTATAATAAAAAATAAAAAAGATATTGATATAAACTGAATTGAGTTAGAAATAAAAAGTGGCCCATCTCACCCTCCTTAGAAGTTAAAAAAAAAAATGGTCTCACCCAAACCCCCTTCGCCCAAATCAACTTAATTCAAAACACCACATCAGATTTTTATGTATCTATATAAATAAATATAGATATAGATGTAATGTGAGTAAAATTTAATTTGATAAACATGGAAAACACCATAATGGAAAATACATCAGTATAAAAAAAAAATTAAAAATTTATGAAACTTATACCTGAACTATGAACTATATATTAGAATTTCATTATTCAATTTTTTTAAAATTTTAATTTTATAATTTAATCTTTTAATTTATTTGATTTGAATTAAAGTATTATTGATTTAAGGCTTAGTTTGGTATTGAGGTCTATCTAATACTATTAGATAAAATAGAGTTGAGGAAAAAGCATATAGAGATATGCTTCTGCGTTCTCCAGTGAGACCGCAGAAAATATATCGTAACCGACTCATCGCGATATGCGGAACGCAATATTACGTACGGAAACAAACAGAATATTTTTCCAACGTACTTTCTTACCGTACGTAACGCAATCTCCCCGCAATACCAAACGAAGCCTAAGTCAGCAATGATACTTTGACTTCAAAGTTAAAGTTAATTATTTATTTTAATAAATTTATATTTACGAGAATTGTATTAAGTATATTAATTAAATCTGTAAAAATAAACGATATATTTAAATTTTAAAGTCAAAGTATCATTGATTGATTTAAATTATACAGATTGAAAGATTAGATCTATGCTTCAGATAAGTTCCATACATTTTTACCCAAAAAAAAAAAAAACTACTCAATTTGTATTAAAATTTAATCCTTAAAATTTATAATTTTTAATATATATAGATATTTCAAAAGTTGTAAAAACTATTTTTCATACTCTCACAACATGCGGTTACAACCAATTTGTTTGGATATTGACAAAACTTTGAATACATCGAATTCTTTTATTCATGTAGTCTGCTTGTTTTACTGAAGGTAAAGTTTAAATTGAAGTAAACTTTTGAATGAATTAGAGTTTGGTAAAATTTTTTTTTTTTTGTTGTTTATCTATGTAGCGAGTAGCGACAGAAGTGAAGATTTTATAGTTCTACTCTATTGTTTGTTTCGTAGAAATAAATAATACGAGAGCGGAAGGTATAAGCGAAAAGTTTGTTTCGAAAATCATTTCACTTCTTTTCAGTCTCGGCAAAATAAACACATCCGCATTCAAAATTATTTTCGTGTAGCATTGATTAAACCGGACTCGTTCGAGTTTGAATTTGGATAAAATCTCATGGATGTGTAGTCGTGTACCGATTACACTCTACTAAAGATTTTTTCCAAAAAAATAAAAAATAAAAAGAATACGGTGAAGGGTGTAGGGTGCACCGGGTGCACGCAATAATTTTCTCCCGACGCACGAAGCACGTTCCACGCGGTAATTTCGCCGCGTTCCAGAGGCCGTATGGGACGCCGCCACGTGTGCCCGCCCCACTCACCTCGGCGCGCCTGATTTTTTAGTGGGCCCCACCCCTCCCGCGAAAAATAATAATAATAATAATAATAATAATAATAACAATAAAAGGATAACAATTAAAGATTAAAATATAAAAAATATAAAAGCAAATTAAATTAATTTCTTCTAAAAAAAGTATTAAAATATAAGAAATATAAAAGCGTATTAAATTAATTTTTTTTCTAAAAAATGAGAAAATATCGGTGGTTGATTCAGATAATTACTAAATCTAGAATCGGATCACGAAGAATAATTTCTGTTTTCAAATTTTCCTTTTTTAGTTTCTCTCCATAAATATTTATTTATTTATTATTTATTTTCGATCACTATCACTATATATATAATATAGTATATATGAATATATAATATATATATATCATAATTATTATCTCCTTTCTCTTTTAAAAGTCCAACATCCTCCCACAAAAAAAAAAAAAAAAAAACTATTTACTACTTGGAATGGTATACAAACCTAGAATCCCAAGAGAGAGAGAGAGATAGATGAGAGAGTAATTTTGTCCTTTTTCTCCATTGTTGGTTCATGTACTTTTTTTTTTTTTTTCTTTTTTTTTCTAACGCTTCTGACACTTCTCTTGCACTCTACGTGAGTAGAGAGAGAAAGAAGAGAGAGAAGTGAACAAGTACTGCACTGCAGTTTTTGTTTTGTCATCGTAATTGCATTCGATCAAGAAGGTCGATAAGAAGCAGTAATGGTAATGGTAATGGCAATGGCGGCGGCGGCGGCGGCGGCGGCGGCGGCGGCGGCGGCGGCGGCGGCGACGATGTTTGCAGCGGCGATGATGTGCACCGTCGTCATCGCCGGCGACCCCTTCGCGTACTTCGATTGGGACGTCTCCTACGCCACCGCCGCCCCTCTCGGGGTTCCGCAGCAGGTGACGATGATCACTATCAACAATATTTATTTTCCCATATATTTTTTGTACGGAAAATTGTAAGTCTTTGCATGATGATTGATTTGACTAACGCTTATATTCGTAATTGATTGATCGATTGATTGAATCAGAAACACGAGTTCTCGGAACTCACGCCGGATATTAAAATGGTTTTTTTTATTCTTTTTTTTTTTTTTGGGTGTAGGTCATAACAATCAACAAGCAGTTCCCGGGCCCAGTTATGAACATCACCACCAACTGGAATGTTGTAGTGAATGTCCTCAACAACTTGGATGAGCCCCTTCTCCTCACTTGGTAATAACAAATAATTAATAATAATAATAATAATAATAATAATAATAATGATCAGCAGAAGCCGCCGAAGCGTCTGCAGCAGCAGCGACAGTTGTCGAAATTCGAATTTTCTTTTTCATGTTTTGCCACTCGATTCCGATTCAAATCGTGCAGTGATTGACTGACGGTTCTGGCGGTGTGGTGGTAGGGACGGAATTCAGCAGCGGAAAAGCTGCTGGCAGGACGGCGTGCTGGGGACGAACTGCGCGATACCGTCGGGATGGAACTGGACTTACCAGTTCCAGGTGAAGGATCAGATCGGGAGCTTCTTCTACTTTCCGTCCCTTGGACTCCAACGCGCCGCCGGAGGGTTCGGCGGCATTACTGTCAACAATCGGGATGTGATCCCCGTGCCATTCGGCAAGCCCGACGGCGACTTCACCCTCTTTATCGGCGATTGGTACAGCAAGAACCACTCGGTATGGCGGCGGCAGCAGCAGCTGCCTCAAATTCTAGAATTGGCGAGAATTCGAGTTCCGATTTCTGCCCGTCAGTTAGTCTCATTCTGCTGTAAATCAAATAATTTCTATCCAATTCCTATGGCCTGAGGCCTGATCCCCCAAAATGGCTTCAATGGAACTGATTTCAACTGAATTATTCTATTTGTGAGTTTCGATATGTAGTTGGAAGATTGCGAAATGTCCTATTTTGATCTGTGTTTCTGTTGTTGTAGGAGTTGAGGAAGATGCTTGATCAAGGGGAGGATCTTGGGATGCCCAATGGGGTATTGATCAATGGAAAGGGGCCGTATCGGTATAATACAACGCTCGTCCCCGACGGTATCGAATACGAGACTATAAATGTCGAGCCAGGTAAAAAATTTATGAGAATTCCTCGGCAAATTCATTTTTGCTTTTGCGGAAACTTCTTATTGTTTCTTTCATATATATTATAAACTCTGTTTTGGGTTGTTTTTTTTGTTTAATTTGTTCTCATTTGGTGTAACATTATATCAACTATAGTTATTTCTGCGATTTAAAGCTTATTTGTCGATAATGATGTTACAATTTTTCTTGAACCAAATGCAATAAGTTTTCTTATTATTCACACTGAATAACACTGGCGGGATAGTATAGATATTCTGCTATTTAGTATGAAGTGAATGGAGAAAGTTTCCAGAGATGTTGGTTATTTTCGGCACATATTATCTCTTGTAAACAAAATACGATACGGCTTTACATTTGCGCGACTTCGAGAGAAGAGAACAGCATTATTGAAATGAAAATCAAAGAATACGAATGAGTGAAAATAGCGAAAATACTGTTTCTGTCGGTTTCTGTCGGTGTTTCTTTCAGTGTTTCTGTCGGTCTCCTCTCTTTCCCTCTCTGTAATTTACTGTCGTGTTTCTGTCGGTTTCTCCGCACTTGTCTCCTCCATTTTGAATCTGAATGAGTAAAAGAATAGTTTCCTGTTGTGATCTTTTTTTCTTTCTCTTCTGTATTTTTCTCTCGTTGTTTCGTATTTTATGATAATCTGAGAATTTTCGCTCCTCAAAACCAGGAAAAACGTACCGCATTCGTGTCCACAACGTAGGCGTCTCCACCAGCCTGAACTTCCGGATTCAAGACCACAACTTGCTTCTCGTCGAGGCCGAAGGGACGTACACCGTGCAGCAGAACTACACCAACCTAGATATCCACGTCGGGCAGTCGTGCTCTTTCCTAGTCACCATGGATCAGAACGCGAGCAGCGACTACTACGTCGTGGCGAGCGCGAGGTTCGTGAACGAATCGCTCTGGAACCGAGTCACTGGTGTTGCCGTTTTACACTACTCGAATTCCAAAGGCGAAGCATCGGGCCCTCTTCCCGATCCTCCTAACGATTTCTACTACAAGTCATATTCGATGAACCAGGCAAAATCGATCAGGTTTGTTTTCATTATTATTGTGTTCTCGTTTCGGTTCACATCACTCTTTAACTATTTCTGTTTGTAACATTCCAGGATGAATGTGAGTGCGGGCGCGGCGCGACCTAATCCTCAAGGATCATTCAAATATGGCTCAATCAATGTGACTCAAATGTATCAGCTGAGAAACGAGCCGCCTCGACTCGTCAGCGGAAAACGTCGAGCCACACTAAACGGAATTTCGTATTCTCCGCCAGATACGCCATTGCGCCTCGCGGATTTATACAACAAGAAGGGGGTGTACACATTTGATTTCCCCAATAAGCCCACTAATTCGCCGCCCAGTATCTGCGCATCTGTGATTAATGCATCATACAAGGGCTTCATTGAGATTGTGTTTCAGAACAATGACACTGTAATGCAGAGCTACCACTTGGATGGATACTCATCTTTTGTCGTCGGGTATGCGAAATGTTTAGTCCTTTGCTTTCTAATATCATGGATTTGTTCGTTTCGATCCCCTTTTCGCACTTTTTCTGACGATAAAAGTATGCTCGATTTCTAGGATGGATTACGAGGAATGGACCGAGAACAGCAGGAATTCGTATAACAAATATGACGCTGTTTCTCGCTCGACAGTGCAGGTCTTTTCCTTTGAGATCTTCTCTTTTCTGCTGTTTACGAATTCACTACAATCGCTGATCGATTATTTCGTGTTATCGATGTTAGGTTTTTCCAGGAGCATGGACCGCGGTATTGGTCTCGCTAGACAATGTGGGTATCTGGAACTTGCGCGCGGAGAATCTCGACTCGTGGTATCTGGGCCAGGAGACGTATCTGCGGGTCGCGGACCCAGCAGGTTACAACAAGACCGAGTTGCCAATCCCGGATAATGCTCTCTTTTGTGGACTCCTCAAAGACAAACAAAAGTATGTTGCATATAGATTTTATGTAAATGACAAATTTTTGATCTTAGGATTTGTTTTTGATTCAAAATTTGAATATCTTTTAGGGCTCAAGTACCTCATGGGGATCAGCAAAAATCTTCTGCAACTGTGCCAGGAAAAGGCAAGCTACTGCTACTGATACTGCTGCTGCTCACATTGTGCTTTGTCCCATAATTTATACATTGATTAAATGACACAAAATTTGGGAACTCTTTTCTTTTTTCTTTTTTTTATTTTATTTTGTTCTCTTTCAAATTATAGGAACATGACATGATTGAGTAAAGAGATTGTTCTAGGGTTCTTGATGTTCTAATCTTATTCTTATCAAAGTGATTAACTTTAGTCATGTGTTTCCTCTTTGAGTTTTGGTTGTGGAAATGTTTGCTGATTCCTAGCAAAGAAATTCTTGAGTAGATTAAATAACACTTTTGGTCATCAAATTTTAATTTGTTGTGATTTCTGTCTGTTGCTATCGAATTCCACAACTCGATTTGTTAGCGAAATGTTGACGTGGCGTTGGCATGGAATTAATACAGCGTCTTAGTTATTGTCGCGTCATCAATCGCAACACATAAACAATAAGTAAACTAAATTGGGATGTGAAACTAAGATGCGATAATTTATAGATCAGTTCGAGTCACAAACTGTGACAAATTAAAGTTTGAGGACCAAAGTTTATTTAAAAGTTTAGAAAAATTACATAAGCTGTAGCTTACGGAACTAATATAACAAAATGATGAGGTTTTGCATTTGAATTCGATGGTTATCCTTAAATTTTTGGACATGTTTGAAATAGCGGCAAAATGCAGGGTTCTTATGGAAATAAGATTTTGTGCATGGGGGTACTTCAGGCATGAGGGAAAATGCAAGGGGGGATTTTGCATTTTCCATCTTTTATTTTATTTTGTTTGATGCATGTTGTTGTACCACATTATATATTAACACCACTCAGATAAATATATGTTAAATATAAGTAAAGTTTATCTCATATGTTAATCTTTGATTCCACGGTATTTTGCGGTTAACATCTTTAACTATTTAATTATCATTAATCAATGGTTAATATTTCTATTGAACTCTTGTTAAATAGGATAATTCAGCTCATTTGGGCATTTTTATTCCTGGTTTGAAAAATCAAACAAACTACAATAAAACAATGTACTTTAAAGGGGAATATATTTTCGTAATTTCAAAATATATTTCTACTAAAAAAAAGGGAAAGGGAGATACCAAGCTTCTAATGTAATTAAGTTTAAATGGATACTATAACACCACTAGGAGTTGGAATAATCTTAGTGGTGTTGAAATAATTCTATATATAAAATCTAATAGGACGAAACCTCGAATCTGGCTATACCATTTTAGGCAATAGTTAGGTTCAAAAAATTATGAGGATTAAGTGTGTCAGGATTGGTTGACCCCTAAGAAGTGGATGGTTACAGATGGATAATAAATTTATTACTGACGAACTTCATGATCTAGATAAGAGCTTTTTAGTAGCCACCATTATAGGTGAGCTACCTTGTTCTTGGTCCAACCACGCCAATGAACTCAACCACAATCAAGGAGTGTTGACCCTGAAGTATGTCCTAAGGCCTGTTGGGATAGAAGAGAGAGAAACAGGGCTAGGGATAGCAAACCTAATGAGCTATCAACACAAGCCAACCTAACAGAGAATCCTTAGTTTAAGGGTAGAAACCTTCTACCCTATAAAAATTTTGAGAGAAAACATTTCCGTCGTAGAAAGTCTAACCTAGATCCTAAGAAACTAAGGGCATGTTTGGTTCACCTATCTTAAACTATGGAATCGGAATGGAATTCATTGATTTCGATAGTTGCTGTTTGTTTTATATGAATCGGATTCCGATTCCCATTCCACTCCGGAATGAGAATGGCCAAATTCATTTATGATCCAATCCGGCTTTGAATTCCGGATTGGTTCATTCCAAAGTAAACTATTCAAAATCCTCTTTCACCAACATCTACCTCTTCTCCTTTCGTCACTTTCCTCTCTTTTAATCAAAACCCTCTCTCAAAAATTTTAAATTTTCATTCCGATTTCCATTCCAATAATGAACCAAACATTTTTAGATGATTCGTCATTCCATTTTCCATTCCAAAGCAATCCAATTCCATTTCTCATTCCTATTCCAATCATGAACCAAACATGCCCTAAAAGCGAAAGGGCGTTAGGGGTGAAAATGGATCAGATATTACCCGAAAGTATCCATATCCATATTCAATAATGTTCAGATCCAGATAGAAAATATCCGGATCTGATTGGATACGAATATGGTTTTAAAGAGTTAAATTTTTTCAGATATTCGAAAAAAAATGAATATGAATGTGAATATCCGAACTTCTAGTATTATTATTTTTATATTTTTTATATTTTTGAATCCGCCTGACCCAATTTTGCCTATCCGGCCCGCCGAAATCCCTTTCCTCGAGAGTCTATCTCTCTTGTCTATTTTTCTAATTCATTGCCGATCAAAGTTCGGAGCGATGATTGATACATGGTGCGAAAAAATAAGGTGATTTTTTGTGTTATTCATTTATTTTATAATAAGTTATATTTTAAAATTATATATTTTATATATGAAGTATAGTTCAGAAATAAGATAAGAAAATAGAGTAATTTTTTGTGTATTTGTATATTAATATATATTACTAACCGAATGTATTCGATCCATATTCGAATTTGAAAAAATCTCGATCATATCCGAATCCATTCTTAGCAGATATGGTAATAAAAAATTTAGAATCTGACGCATATCCGTATCCAAATCCATATCCAGAAAATAAATATGGATGCAAATACAGTTTCGTTAAATATTCGATCATATCCAATCCGCTTTCACCCCTAAAGGGAGTAGTGATAATGCGGGCTGCATTGTTTGCAGAAAGACTAATCATTGTGCAAAGGATTGCTACTATCACAAGACTCGGCGTTCCGCACCAAAGAAGAATAGCTGCACTTGCAATGCATGATAGTAAAAAATTATTTTTTATATAATAATAAAATATCTATCAAATACCTGATAATAAGTAAATGTCTTTCCTGTGTAAGATGCACCAACATTCTCAACTCCCTCTTTAAAGATCTTTTTTATATTGTAACATGCCAATTGTTCTTCATAAATTTTTATTTTGAATAACTATTTTAAATTAACAAAAAAAGATAATATTTTAATTGGAATCATGATGATTTTAGGAAAAAGATATACAACAGAATAAATTATGTGGGAATAGTTACTTTTGAAACATAACAATGCCATCACATAATGTATCATCATGATATTGAAACGATATACAGGATTTTGCAGTAGAGATAAATTTCCAAAGTACTCATGAAGTAAAATTTCACCAGAACTGTACATAGATCAAAAACTACTGGTATCTCCTTTTTCTTTTTCTTAACAAGATCACATGACTAAAACTTTTCCGATGTAACTCGGTCACTTATCAAATAATCAACTGTTGTTCCACACATCCCACTAAGCGCAGTTTCGAAATGCATTCGACAAACACAACTACTTTGATGCTTTATATCTAATAAAAAAGTAAAAAAAGAGGGGGGGAAAAATTCAAAGAGTTTTGGAGCTCGCACCTCCAGTGATATCACAGTAGTGCAGAATTCCACCGGAGAAGCATACGGCCCGCCATTTCATATTCTCAGAGAAGCAGAAATCTAAAGTACTCTCGAAGTTCTCGGAGCTCAGAAGCATCAAAGTTGTTGTGTTTAACAGCACAGCACGCATTCCCAAACAAGGCCTCGTGCCCCTGGCATGCGGTGTCCTCACTATTACTATAAAGAGAGAGAAACCATGAGATGTGGCGCAGTTCATCTTCGTCGGTCCATTTCAGAGTAATCCATCATTTCGAAAGCCAATATATAATTAGAAACAAAGTGCACGCCGCTATTACTGCAGAGAGGATTAGCGTGTCCTTCGAGCGCTTCCTCTTAATGGCACCTAAAAGATGCACGGAAGAAGCACTAAGAACTCGCAAGTAATGTCGAGGAAAGATATGTAGTAACACAGGAAATGCATATATATACCAAGAAGGCCTCGAATTACAGGGAATTTTTCGCCCAACTGCTTGACTTTTCCTTGGACATCTCCGAACAACGCCCGCTGCGTGCCCAGAACTGATCTTGTGGCTTGAGCTTGGCCTATTACTTCGTCAATCTGGGTGGAATAATGTAAGAATGTTCACATTGTTATGCATATAGTAAGATGAATGACATAATATTGTTCTCAGGATCATCTGAAATGCAAATATTGTTCTCAAGATCATCTGAAATGCAAGAAGTTCAAAGAATTTAATAGAAGTAAGATATATTTCTACTCGCACTGTGATATGTCAAAAGATGTAAAAAGGAGATGAATTCGAATAATACCAATACAATTTTTACAGATCAACGTACGGACACCTCTTGAACAATCACATTCTTGCGATAATTGCAGAAATCAGCTGCCTTGAACTTGATTTAGAGCATTTTAAGTACCTAGAAACCGAATATGGTGATTTTTGAAACTCACTTATGTCATAATCGAAAGGCCTCAAATTCGACAATTTGTTATGGCCTATGTAAGCCATTTGCTAATTTAGCAGTGTAAAATAATCCAAATCAATTGAATTTTTAATAGAAAGTTCTTTTCACTATCTTAATCATGTTTTATGGCCTACGTAAGCCATTTACTCTCTTAACGGTATAAAACGATCCAAATAGATTGAATTTTTTATAGAAAGTTCTTTTCACTATCTTAATCATGTTTAACATCCCCGATCTTGCATTGAGAAGCTCTAACCTCTATTTTTCCAACATTGTTTGTTTTTAAACATTCATTTTGTGGTCTGTTAAATGCACTAGAGAATGAATTTTAAAAACTGTGAAATTCAATTTAGACACTTTAAATGCCTTAGATCATATTTGACAGTGCCGATCGCCGACTCGGATTCATGATCATTGGAAAAGATTTGATAGGACAAAGGGCTTTGTCCCATTAATAGGAGGATAGCTGCGTTCTGAAAAAGAACCTATTATTACTATTGAAAAAAGTGGAGGAGACTGCTCATTGAGAGAACATTATTTCATCAAACCCTGATAAAAACTACAATTTGCACTATTGCCAGGTTCAGAATCCCGTTAGTATTTTTACAGATAAAATGCAAAAAACGACTTCCCTTAGAGGGATTCTTTCCTCAATGAAATCCACCACACTGTCCTTTATCTAAATCTGACTAAATAAAACCAAGTCCATAAGTTGGAAGAGGGTCTGTAATGACAACCCTTGTAAACCTTCTATCTTCGCCTTCTGTCTAATGAGAACAAAAAAGTTGAGAAAGACTCTTCTATAGGTTTGGCCAAGTTTTTTCATCATTGGGATCAGATGGTTCTGTAACTTTCAATAGTTTCTAACTCGCCTGGCATCACTAGAGTTTACATCATCACTTTCTGTGTCCAAAAAGTGCTCCAAAGCTTCTAAAGCTCCGAAACTACAATGCACTTGTAAAGAAACACACATGGCCTTTCAACTGTTTTCCTGCGTCTTGATACTTTGGGTTTTGGACTCCTAAGAGCGTGTACTATTATATGATAAGGTAGGTACAACTGTTCTCTTTTCACTTCAAGACTACTTTTCTGATCATATTCCATTACGAATATAAATTTGCCTACCACCACATCCTTCATTATTGGGGAAAATATTGCATGATGATAATGACAATGGCATCAATGCATCATATAAAGCTATTTGTAAAAAGAAATGTTCCATTAATTGTCCATTTTCCATATCATTGTATCCATCTCATCTCAGCTTAAGGCTAATCACCCAGATATGTATCTAAACTAACCAATGTTCTAATTTATCAGGTTAAGCATAAAGGGAGGCTGCCCTTTTGGTAATTTGCGTATCACCATCAATATCAGTATGTTGCTTCTAGACATTGTTCATCATTTGAAATTAAACATTTAATATTAGTTGAGTTGTAGCTGTATGAAATAATGTAGCAGAAATTTGGAGTCATCACATTAGGCCTGACCTGAAGAAGACTATCAAGACAGGTGTTGCCCAAAGTAGATTAATGCCAGAAACCAATCAAAAACAAACAACACATTACCACCTTATGTACAGTTAGGTCGAACAAGAGATCGTCAATGGCTCGAAACTTAGTGAATATGTAAAAAAACAGGAAAATCTATCGGACCCACATTCAACTGTAATGTCATTAGCCATAACTAAAAGAATCTGGTAAGTAATAGTTATCAGTTAGGGAGAGCTTAGACCAGAGATGCTGATATGAAAACGAGAAATAGCACTACAGTGGTTAAGATTTACCAAGAGAATGAGCTTCTTAGTTTCATCTTAAGAATTAATTCAGAAGACACCTTCATGTGAATTGGCACAACCATCAGAATGCATTCAAATTCATTAGATAAGTGTAGGATAGGAAAAAGAAAAAAAAGTCTATCGCGCTGAAAATGACTAAATAATCAATTATTAATTAGTATTGGGGATTGAAAAATACAATACAGTAAAAAGAACTTTGTTTAAAATGTCAGCTGAAATCTGCTCATGTTAGTTTATTCTTACTTGATTTATGCTTCCATGAATTGCAGCCCTCTCTCTTAACAAATGAACCCCTAATGACTTGCTTCCAGATGCCTGTAGGATTTTAAGAACGACATAACAATCAACTAGCCAAAATTTTCGAATGCTACATTAAAAAATCTTACCGACTATTTTCATAACACTTACCTTGGATTCGCTGATATCATCTCGAAAAGAACTAAGAAGCTCTGCATGCTCCCTCATTGAGTTCATGTTTCCCTTTGTTCGTTTAAACTCCTAAGAGTATAAAATTATGAAATGATTTTGATAAGAATCATAAGATGCAGCTAAGACGTAACATAAGGATATATATATATATATATAAAAAATAAAAAAAAAAAAAANAAAAAAAATAAAAAAAAAAAAATCTGTCACCAAACCATTGGCATCCCAATGGTTAAGTTCTGAGTTCCAAGTGGAGGGAATTTGGGTCATAACGCACCTTGGCCTAGCTCCCTGTTCTCACTCAGAAAAAAAAGAGAAAACAGTCGCACACAACTTGAACACAGCGACTCCATAGTTAAAAAAAAAAAAAAATTAGGAAATGGGCACGGCATGAACACCGCTAATAAAATATAATATTATTAATATAACAATATATTTATTATATATAAAATATTAAGTTTGCTAAAATATTCTTATATTTCTCACACGAATGAAACTTAATAACATTCTCATTGATAGTTCATATATTTAAAGAAAATAAATTCTCCACCATGCATAATTTGTTTCTATCTTCCAAAAAGAGTATTTATGCATTCATCAGAAAGCCAAAATATTTATCATCTTACATTATATATGCATTATGGGATGCGCCATGGACGTGCGTCGAACTTGCATCCATGGCGCATCCGCGTTGGACACGAGTTCGACACAGACAGGCATCTGTCTGACACGGACGCGCAAGGCTTATAGCTGCGTTCGTGAAACATAGGTGACTATTTAGCAAATATGCGTACACTGTTTGTCACTAAAGAAAAGGTAGATCTCTTGCCAGTGAAGGAATAAGCATCGTGACATGACTGACTTGATATTTATATAGTACCATACAATCACAGTGATGATACGGCAGCATCACATGAAATATGTTCAGCATTCAATTGCGTTGTCGTATCATAAGCAATTGCCATGGATCGGTGACAATATCCATGTCAAACGTGGCTAATATATGTCAGTTTGCATGCCACAACTAAGACAATTCATAAACTTGAATAGCAACACCACAACCCTAATTATGAAAAAAGATAGTATAAGATTAGTTCATTATTAGACTTTTTGGAATAAGTAAATCTGACAGTTAAGAACATATTGAGGAGCAAAAGCACATACCTGTGCAAATTCATGTAGTATGTCTCTATGCCTCGCGAGCTTTTGTGTCACAGAGGTGGTAGGCGTTGCTGATGCTGCACAACGGCTCATAGCATCATTGACGTCTAATAGCTTCTCAAGTAAAGACTGTATTTCCATCTCCATAGACTTCCACGACCTACTGGATCCTACTGTCGGCGATCCACTGTCCACGAAACCTGGTACACTACGTATAGATTACAAATAGGAAGATAATATGATTCATCTTAGACATATAATAGAGAGAGTACTATAAACACTATTTGACGTTTAATTTGCAAGTATTACGCTGCAACAAGGCGAATAGCGATGTACTTTTGTGCTAGTAATCACAGTTATAGCAGAAACAATATTATTAAAAACAAATATTTATCCAAAACTACGAAACCATTTCATAAGCAATGTCAATAAAGGGCCCTTTTAGAAACGAATACCAATGAAAAGAAACATAGAGCGGAGGGACAAAGTTTAATACAGACTAAGCAGATTTATGACACAGATGTCATACGAATAGTTACCATCATGGCCTCCTTTCACACGCTGCATCTTTAGTCATAATTATTATTTTTATCAGCAGCGATATACATTTTACGTGAGACCCATCTTACCATTATGCACGCCTGCTAGTATGGCAGTTGTTTGGTTTTCTACGTCTCGAGACAAATTAAAAGCGTAGTCGCAAGCAAACCTACCAAAGGCCCAAACTGGTGCGTCTTGATCGAAGCCTAATTCGAATGTAGTTGGAAATACAGTAGTAATAAAGAGTTATGTACAACAGGGCGATCTTATCTAATCGACCTGCTAATCTCTTCGAAAAGAAAAAAAGAGAGAATTTCTCTATGCTGGGGTTAATCTCACCATCCCATATAAATGACATGATCTGCAACTGCAGCTTCCGACTATTTACCGCCAAACGAGATAGATGTAAATGTAATTGTTGCACATCCAACGGATCGAATTTCTAATTGTATTTGTAAGTCTTACTAGCATTTGCTAATCTTAGTCGATATATAATAATAACTTATTCAGTATGAAAATGTCTAATAAGGATCTGATTTTGCTCCCTGAAACAGGCCTGGAGATCCATTATTTGGCAGGATAACATATTACACCAACCAAATATTTATCTTATTCCGGAAAAATGGCACTTGATCACACTTCCTCATCTTTCAAATACTACATGATTATTGATCAAATCAAAGAGATATAACGAATAAGAGAATTCTCAAATGAACAACGAATGAAATCGATCAAACCAAACTAGAAACGGCCAATTCAAAAGAGAGATCACGGATCTACAAGGAGAAAAATTACGAAAATAAACAAAAAAAAATTAAAAAACAAAAAGTGGAGATCGAGGAGGAGATCGTACCGGAGGAGGTGGAGGATCGGGAGGCGAGGCGAGCGTAGGAGGAGAGCTTGACGTCGAGATCGCCCTCGATCTTCCTCGCCTCCCGCCGCAGCTCCTCCCACCCCGATTCTTGAAGCTCCGGGCTCAGCCTCAGCTCCTCCATAACACCACTCCCCCTTCCCCACGCGCTGCTGCTTCTTCTTCTTCCTCCTCCTCCTCCTCCTCCTCAAGCTTCTGATAATGGCGTGGGGAGGAGATTTTTTGCTTATTTTGTGTTTGATTTTTTGCCGCAGTCGTAGATCGCCGCGACGGGGGCGGCGGAAGTTGTTACACGGGCTCTTCTTCTATACTGACAATGGAGAACTGTTTTACAAAATAACCTTCTAAAAGGGCTTTTTTTCGCAAATGAACCCATGAAAAAAATTATTTTTAAAAATAGCCCCAGTAAATTTATATTTGCAAAAATAGCCCTGACCCTACCACGCATGCGCCATATCAGCGTCATGCAGACTGGGCTTGGGCCAATCAGATAAGTTAAACACGGTGAACCATTCACCGTGTCCAAACTGTTTATACCCACGGCAGTGCAAGTCCAAGCCAGAGGGAGAGGGAGAGGGCCCGGGGGGTAATACACGAGACACGGGGAACTATTCACCGTGTTCAATAGCAACACCAGCACTTGGAAATTTTTTTAGCGCAATAAACGACAGAATACAACATCACAACGCAATAACAAATTCAACACGACAATACAAGAAATTCAATATCAACAATACAACAACAAATCCAACAGAATATCAATAAAGCATCAATACAAGATCATCACAACAGAATATCAAAAATTAAATCAAGTTTCTCAATAATATAGAAAGTTCGGTGTAATTTAAAATTTATAAAAATATAATGTCAAGTTCTCCTCCTAGTCCCTCGATCACGTCTACCTATACGTCCCCTACTACGTTCGCGACCACAATCAACACCATACTCATCAAAAGGCTCTAAGACCTCCAACTAGTCGAGATGCTCGATAGCAGCACCCTCAATAACCGGCTGAGTGTCCTGCGTCTCGATCACCTGTCTGATCTCGTACTCAATCATAGCAGGTGTCGATAGTATGTCTGGCCGTGGAGGAGCTGAAGAGGAGGGCTGATCTGTATGGAGAGACTGCAACTGCCATCAGCACCTGTGATAAACAATATCAACTGGCCGAGGTGGATTCTCTGGTACTGGTGTTGGTACCGTGTCTGGATGATAAGGTGGCTCCTCTATCGATGAAGATGGCCTCGGTGGACTATAAACTGGTATATGGCCTGACGTCGATAGTCCACCATATTCTGCTGGTCGTGGAGGTACAGTGTGTGGAAGCGTAGGTAAAGTTTCCAAAACTGCTTCTATCTAATCGGCAACGTGTGATACGGTATCTAATACTCCACCTCCTGAAATATCTGGCAGGATACGTCTAATTGTATAATGCGATCTCTGTACGATATCGATCTAAAATAAAAGCACCATCATAAAAGATTATACGAAACTTTCTTGTATATATAAAAATAATATAAAAAATATTATATATTAAAATCGTACCAATACTCTCTCGACGTGACCACGTGGCTTACACGCGAGGGGTGGCCTCTGTACTGGCCTAGATATCCACATCCTGGTGATTCTCCAATACCACTGCATGTAAACAGTGGTAGCTCGTATAGGATCTGGATCTACCTCAGGGTGCACCTCTACTATATCCACCAATCTATCATCCCAACGCTGAATATATGAAGTATGGTATGCCGCCCAATTCTCATCTGCTCTATCTCATGAAGTGATGCGGGGTATGGCAACCACTGCTTCAGGTATATGCTGTAATAGACCAAACTGTCGAAGCACACGATCCGGAAGATGCAGCTCAATAATATAGAAGCAGACTAAGGTGATTCTCGATCGCCAAACCTAGAACCCCGCTAGACAAAAAGGTGGGAGCATCTCTAATACTGTGTCTTTATAGTGCTAGTAAGGCAATATACATGTAGTAATGTCCCGAAACAACAACACTCGACCTTCCCCCTCATGCAAGCATTTTCTAATGCCCGATAGAGATAAGCTAGCGCGGCTGCATCCTATGCCAACTCACCGCAAAGGTCAAAATTCTCTAAAAGTGGCAATCATTTCAAATGCACTCTATTCCCGCTTGGATTTGGAAACAAACTATATCCTATCTTAAATAGTATATATGCTCTCGCTGTAGCTCGAACAATAGCGGGATGTGCATCTAAGGCGATATCATAGAAATGATGGTATAATCAGTCTATCTTTATTTCACCGCCCCTAATATCCTGAGGAACCATCCCGAGATGTAGCCGCAGGACTATGGCCACTTATATGATGCCCCTCCGATCACAGCCCCACCATGACGCAAAGTCCAGTAATAACAGCGACGTCTATCAAAGTAATAGTCATCTCTCCGTATCGCAAATGGAAACTCTGCGTTTCCCTACCTATTCGCATTGGTCCAATTTTTATGTAGCTAAATCATACAATTATCTACCGCTCATTTTGACCAACCAACGGAGACGGATCCATCATAGTAGCTGGCAATTATGCGCTAATTGGCACACATGGGACTCCAAACTCTCTGTAACACTTACAAGACAAAGTTATTAATTTCACACATCTAAACTAATTGAGGAATTACGAAAAACAATTATAAAGATTATTACTTTATACCTTGATGTATGACCTCATTCGCGATTGATGTAATTCCTTTGATAATCGCTACTACGCATTTCCGTATAATTAACGGTACTTAGACGATCTTGTGTTGTCGATACATGTTTCTCCACGAATAATTTTAGATATCCATGGAACGAAAAAAAACTCAACATGCCAATTAGTTCATTGTCACCTGATATGTCAACCAATTCCCATTCATTAGCTCCCATTGGACATCAAACCGTTATGCGGAGACGGTCTTCCACTCGGTCATAGTTAGTAACATTATATATTTCCATCTCAAATTCCCGAAATGAGATATCATGTCGAAAAGCAACCAATCGTTTACGGCCACCAATATATCGTGGTACATTATTGTTCACGTCTAAAGTTCCGTCCCAATGGATATAGAAAGGAACACATTCGCCAGCCATAGAGTTCTAAAGTAATATAATACTATATACAAAATTATTACACTCATGACATATTAACATAGCACATTTCTACATACAACAAAGGAGATGATGAGAGATGCAATTATCATTTTGCGATCACGGTCGGCGCCGAGTTCTATGCCGATCAAGAGCTCCGGAGGCAAGGGAGTGATAACAGAGAGAGTGAGTGATCTGTGAGAGAGACAGAGACAGAAAGAGTAAGATCAGCATGAGAGAGAGAGAGGGGGAGTGACACAGAGAGAGTGATACGGGGGGAGAGTGTCTTGGGAGAGAGAGAGAGAGAGAG
>NC_033642.1:1831733-1916607 GCF_001540865.1 Ananas comosus
GAGAGAATGAGGGGTGGGGGATTCTTGGGTGAGAGAGGGCGGCAGCAACGGCGTCGACGGCAGCGGCTGTGGATCACAGAGAAAGAGAGAAAGAGAGAGAGAGAGAGGGATGGGGAGTACTAGGTTAGAGAGCTAATGCGGGTGGGGAAAGAGATCGGGAGAGAGAGGCTAGCGGCGGCGGCCGCGGCGGGGTAGGCCACACAAAGAGAGAGAGAGGGCGGCGTCGGGGCGGGCCATAGAGAGAGAGAGAGAGCGAGAGAGAAAGAGAGAAAGAGAGAGAGAGAGGGATGGGGGGTACTAGGTTAGAGAGCTAATGCGGGTGGGGAAAGAGATCGGGCGAGAGAGGCTGGCGGCGGCGACCGCGTCGGGGCAAGCCACAGAGAGAGAGAAAGAGAGCAAGAGAGAAAAAAAGATCGAGCGAGAAAGGAAAGAGGGAGCTCTGGCGGGGAGGTTATACAAAAAGAACACGGTGAATGGTTCACCGTGTTTAGACACGGTGAACAGTTCACCGTGTTTAACTTATCTCACTGTCCCCGGCTCAGCCCGTGTGGCGTTAACGTGGCACTTGCGTGGCAGGATTAGGGCCATTTTTTTGTAAATATAAATTTGCTGGGGCTATTTTTAAAAATATTTTTTTTCTGGGGTCATTTGTAAAAAAAGCCCCTTCTAAAATTTTATAATTAATTTTATAATTTATAAAATAATCCTACAAAATTTATATTTTGCAAACTAATCCGCTCTTCGCCACGTAGTAGTCATATAGGTTTTTCTCTGAAACACGATAAATCGCTCACTGCAAGTCTCCCAGACCTACATTCATTAAGACGATTAATGATTCACCGTTTTTATTAGAATTGTACGTGGATTATATGAAAAATAGGAAAAAGTGTGGTTTATTTTTGAGTACCTAATTAAGAAATTTTATAGGTTCATTTTGAAAAAAAGTCCAACAATGGGAAACTTCTATCCGGCTTTTTCAGTTTTTTCCTGAGTTTGCTACCCGGTGGTTTGAAGTGCTTTGTAGGGACGTCAATGGACACGGATACTCGAAATTTTATCCGAACTCGAACCTGAATCCGAATGGAGCGGATTTATCCGATACTAAACAGATATAATTTTGGATATGAATATCAAAAATAAAAAACCCGACGGATATGAATTCGGATATTTTGACTATACCCAATCCGAACCCGAACCCGAACCCGAACCCAAACCCGACCCGAACCTGAATTTATTTACATTATATATAATACGTATATAAAATTTGATGATATATTTGAATTTATATTTAAAAATTTAAATTTAATATAATATATTTTAAAATATTGAAAAGAGAAATAATTGTTTCAGGTTCGAATATTTGGATTCAGGTTCCAAATTTTTGATCAGGTTTGGGTTTGGGTTTGGATATGGATTTTTAAAATTTGTCGGGTTTGAATTCGATTCGGGTTTTTGAAAATTCGCCCCAAATCTAACCTATTGACATCTCTGGTGCTTTACATTGCTATTATATAATTTTATTTTTAGCGATAATTATTTATATATCTTTTAAAATTTTAAAATAATTTATATATCCTTCTTATTTTTTCGTTGTTAGTACCCACTAAATTATCTCAGATTAAATCCGAATTAAATTTCTACTAGAACTAAAAAGAAATCAAAATACCTCTTTTGTCTCTAACTTAAGGACAAATAAGAAAAATGGGTAATGGTTAAAAAAAAGTATTTTAATTTTTTGCCCTTTTAAATATATCGTTCTAACGTCACAAATTTTTTTATTTGCCCTCTAAATTAGGGACAAAAAAATATTTTGACTTTCTTTTAACCCCGGTAGAAATTTAATCGAATTTAATATAGTTATTAGATGATTCTTACCGTGGAGATTTCTTCGGCCACGTTTCTATTTCTCCGGTTTGGGCTTCGACTGATATCTTGTTGGCCACGGATCTTTCTCTCCATATCTCTAACCGTTCCCGCCTAAACCGTTATTCCGTTTAAACGTTATTCTCCCCGACTTCTGGTGTGCCATGTGTCCCCCTCAGTGTTGCTCCCATCGTTTGCTCACATAGCTCAAACTGCTTTATCATATGGCGCTGTTTTTCTGACACCAACAATAGTTAAGAGAGTTAAACATATTAGAACTAGAGTAGTTCTAGAATGAGTGATCCCTCCAAGAAGTGGATCGTCACAACAGGCATCCAAACACTCAAGAAATAGTTATCTGAATTGAAACTATTTTCGGATCATTTTTACAGGGATCCAAACAGCACCTACCCTGCATTACTTATTCAGAATATATATATATTTTTTTTAAAAAGTAACAAATAGATCAGCTACCACAAACATAGGACATAAAAGGATACAGGTTGCCAACTCAGAAGAAAACCAAAGTGAATTGATTTAAATATTAACCAAACAGGCAAGAAAAATGGATTTTAAATGAAGAAAATCAGATCAAAACTTTGAAGCATAGAATCACAATTATAAACTTGGGAAACAACCTATTTACAAAAAATTTCTGGGATCCACAATAAACAACTTTCCTATAGGCCACAAATCCAGTACACTAAACAAAAGCATGAGCTCAAAAATACAATAAAAAAAAAAAAAGAAAGATCCATTTGTACCATAAATTACAATGTTTCAATTGACATTTGAATGTCTTCTCTCCTCTTTCTGATGCCAATGAGTTCTCAAAAAATAACATATGCTTCAAAACTATAGCTTAATACACCCCCCTCTAAATCACACCATGTAACAAAAGATGCCATATTTTCGTAAAGGATAAAGACAAAACTGGAATTGTCAAATAATGTTGTTGTATATATTAATTTAAGTAGCTATCCGTTAAAACTGAACAGCATTTAGAACATTTTTCAGAGAATATTTGTACTTGATTGAATATTTCATAGACTTCTGAACAAGAACCCTGTAAGGTCCTAATAGCAGTTGGCCAAAAATTCTAAAAAAAACAAAAGTAATGAAAGGTTAGGAGGTAAAAACAAGATTTCTGTAAGTTAGTTCAGATACCTCCTTTCGAAACCCAATATAGGTCAGGTAATTCTGTACGTTTTTACCAAAAGATATATACGCCGTATCACTTCTGCAGTTGAACTAGCAACTCCGTTCTTTTCAATTCTTTTGCCTGACACAAAAGCTAAATAGTTGATCATACCGTAGCCCCGACTTCTACAAAGAATACAGATTGAACTTAATTCTGCCAGGGTTTTACTCCTGATTTCTGAAACTCTATAGCTCTAATCAGTAACAAAATTTGGACGATGTTTCCTCCCACGACTAAATTGCTTATTGCCAGCCTACCAGCAAAGATGTTGGTTTAACAAACTTGATACTGAGTAATGTTCATAATTCAAACAAGGCATTCAAAAGTTTCCCCAACCTTCATGGGAACTGCAACTTCCTCAATGTCTATGTTGGAACCTTGGCTCTTCTGCAAGAATCAGAAGAACATAATATTATAAAATATCCCTTTTTGCAGCAGTCTTCAAGCTGGTCAATCAACTTCCTATCCAATTATTGAGGTCTCTCGTTTGACTCTTTAAAACTGTGAATATTCGCAGCTGGTTCACTCCACAATCAATGAAATAAAAGAAAGAAATCACATAGCTTTGCCTGTTTGAAGTCGATTGTCTGATCAAAGAGCAGAGAACTATGCACAATAAATCAAGTGTATATATCTGCAAGAAAAAAAATCTCCCATATGAGTCACTTGACCACATTCAATGGACAGAATCTTACAGAGCTCAATGCTTGCGACCCCAACTCTGGTCCTTCACTTGTTCTGGCCATTAAATTGGATCTTTCCAATCTGCAGCTGCCAAAATGCCCCTGAATCATTATACAAAAAACACATAGCTCCAACAGATCAACATGAATAACTTGCCTGCACAATGAAAGCACCACATTTTCAGGTTATGAGATATGACCAAGAACATATTTCTAGAAACACTGGCCTGAACAAATTTTTCTTTCTCGTAAACTGGATTTTCTTCATTTTACTGAGGTATTTCTCTTCTTTAAAGACAACAATGTGGGGGTTAAAAGATCAGTTTCTCAAACAAAAACGCAGTGTATAAAATTTAGCTCCAGAATCTACCACTGAAAGAACTTATCATCGCAGTAGTTGAGGTATGTTACGGTGTATCACTGAAACATCCCAGAAGCATAGCAGTTCAAGCTATCTCAAATGCTCCTTTCGATTTAATCTCTGTTCTTCCTTCAAGAAACAGCATCTATAAAGTTCCAACTCTTCTCTGGATTTGAATCTTGATGATGCTTCAAATTCAAAAGCCCGTTACAGGAATCCAAATGACCAACCTATATACATCTCCAGAATTAAAATAAGCGGTCGGATGTATAGTCTTTGGTTATGTAATATAACCAAATATTAAGTGAAATTACAACAAAAAGCTTCTTACATGTAGAAGTTATCTCTTCAGAGATAAGCACCGAAAAAAATTGAGAAGAATCCAAGAATCTTTACCGTACCAAATTTGGTTCAACCCTTCAAAAGCATTAGCCATTACCAGAAGTCCCCACAAGAGCACTCCCCATTACTGAACTTGTGAAACCTAACAGAATCCCTAACAAGAATATCCCGTCCAGATATCTTCGAAATGAACTTAGTCGCGTTGTGACAATCACCGCATACACGCAGGTTCTTAACTACCCTTATTGGCATTCCCTTTGGGATAAAAACCAATCCAAAAGCTATCGCGAGCTTCTCGCTATGGTGACCAAGCATTTGTATCTTCTCTGCTTCCCCTACATCATGCAACACGGAGCTCATATCAGGCTTATATCCTTCTTCGATCATCTTATCCATAAGCTTATCTAATTCCTCTAATATCCTCTTTGAATAGGGGTGGGACTGATCATCAGCTGAAAAAATGTGAACTTCATTCTTATACTTAATCCAGCTACATCCGGGCTCCTTCTTTACCCTCCTATCTCTCATTCCTCGCCGCAACCGGGATACCTCGTCCCATTGGCCTTTAGCAGCATACATACTGGATAGTAATACATAGCTCGCGGGGTTTTGTGGGTCGGTTTCTAAGAGGTTCTCGGCGGCCCATTTCCCAATTTCTATATTGCCCCGAAGTCTGCATGAACTTAACAATGTTGCCCATCCAATTGCGTCGGGTTGGCACGGCATTCCCTTTATAAATTCCTCGGCCTCGTTTAACCTCCCCGCTCTGCTAAACAAATCGATCATACAAGTATAGTGATCGGTTATCGGGACGATACCATGGTCTTTCACCATGGAATCGAAGTAACTACGCCCTTTCTCCACCAGCCCGGCTCGACTACAAGCAGAAAGGACGCCGATAAACGTGACCCCATCGGGCTTCACATTATTAGCCAACATGTCTTCGAACAACTCTACAGTTTCTTTCGCCTTCCCAAATTGGGCATACCCCGAGACCAGCGCGGTCCACGAGACCTGATCCCTTATACGCATGTCGTCGAACAGGCGGTGCGAGTCCTCGATGCTCCCGCACTTACCATACAAGGTGACGATTGCATTGGACACAGTAAGGTACGATATCAACCCCGAGACAAGCGCTCGACAGTGGAACTGCGTGCCCTCCTCTAGACTCGCTAAGTTGGCGCAGGAGCTAATTACGCTCCCTAGGGTGAAATCATCCGGCTCGATGCCGTTATGTTCCATTTCACAGAAGGTCCTCAAAGCTTCCTCGTTACACCCGTTTTGCCCGTACCCAACGAGCATCGCCGTCCACGACACTATGTTCTTACGCGGCATCTTCCTAAAAACTGATTCTGCTGGCCCAACGCACCTGCACTTTGAGTACATATCGACAAGAGCGCTGCCGACAAAAATGTTATCTTGATAGTGGGTCCTAATTATATAAGCATGAATCTGCTTCCCTCGGTCCAATGCCGAGAGGCCGCCGCAGGCAGCGAGAACGCTCCCGAAAGTGTACTGATCGATGCCGACGCCCGCGGCTCGCATCCTCCCGAACACATCGACCGCCTCCGATTCCAACCCGTTCTGCGCGAGCCCCGCGACCACCGCGGTCCATGAAACCGAGTCCCTCTCAGGCATTTCGTCGAACAGCTGCTTCGCGTCCCCGACCGCGCCGCACCGGAGCAAGCCCGTGATCATGGTATTGTATGCGACCACGTTCCTCTCCCCGATCTCGTCGAAGGCTCTCTTCGCCTCGTCGGCGAGTCCGGACTTGGAGTACATGTCGACGAGCGGGCTCGCGACGAAGACGCAGGACGCGAGCCCGGAGCGGAGAATTCGGCAATGGATCTGGCGGCCGAAGCGGGGGCCCAAGCGGGAGGTGGAGAGGACGAGCATGGTGGAGAAGGTGACGCGGGAGGGGGCGACGGTGGAGTCCCGGGACATGGCGCTGAGGGAGGGCATGGAGAGGAAGGCGGCGGAGAGGGCGGGGAGGAGGGCGGAGGAGCGGGAGAGGGCGGAGAGGAGGGCGTTCCAGGAGTGGAGGTTCGGGTGGGGAATTTGGTCGAACACGCGGCGGGCGTAGGCGGGGGAGAGGGCGCGGGCGTAGGCGGAGATGAGGGCGTTGGGGAGGAAGGGGGAGGGGAAGGGGGAGAGCGCCTTAAGGACGCGGCAGTGGAGCCGCTTGAGCAGGTGGGCGTGGGAGGGAGAGACGCCGGTGCGGAGGAGGAGGGCGGCGTAGTAATTTGTANAGGATCAAACGGCAGGCGAAGGTAAAGGGCGGTACACGAGCAGAAGAAGAAGGGAATGTTTAATGATGCGGCGGGAGGAGGAGGCGTGGCCGCAGAGAGGGAGGGTGCGGGTGGACGAGTTCGCCGAGGTGACGGCGCAGGAATTCCGCGAGAGGGGGAAGGGGAGGGGGAAGGAGGGGTTGCGGGAGTAGAGGCGGATGCCCAGTATTTATTAAACAACTTGAACACGAACTGGTTGGTTAAAATATCAAGTTAAAAAATTCTATGTATATTCGACTTATTATTTATTAATAACTCGAATACGAGTCGATTTGTGAACAGCAAGTTAGATTGTCGAGTCTACTCAAAAGGAAAGAGGACACGGCGTGAAATTGGAGTGGATGGGGGCGCATGCGGATTCGCGGCTGTGAAAGAAAAGCGTCCTCCAAGTAGTAGGGCCGTCAACGAGTGGTACACGAGCACGCTAGGACCGGCTCGTGTTCACTTGTTTATTAAACTAGTCGAACGCAAGCTGGTTTGTGAAAATATCGAGTAGAAAAATTTAGCTTATGTTTGGCTTATTTATTAATAACTCGAATACGAGTCGATTTGCAAACAATAAAATAGATTTTCAACTCTACTACTAGATGAAGAGTTACTAGATGAAGAGTTGAAAGGGAAGAGGACAGAGTGGGAAATGGGAACTGATGGGGGTGCATGCGGATTCGGGGCTATGAAAGAAAAGCGTGCTCCAAGTAGTAGGGCCGTCAATGAGCCGAACACCGCAAGCGAGGACCAGCATGTGTTCGCTTGTTTATTAAACAAGCTGAATATGAGCTGGTTTGTTAAAATATCGAGCAGAAACCTTCAGCTTATGTTCGACTTATTTATTAATGACTGGAATACGAGTCATTCGCGAACAATAAATTAGATTGTCAGCTCTACTACTAGATAAAAAGTTGAAATGGAAGAGGACACGGCGTGTACTATCCCTGAGGTTTAATTGCTGGAATGACTATAGAATTAGTGACTGGTCGACATGTCTGTAAAGTGTCGGAACGAGTCGGAGTCATTTGGCGTAAATTGGATGCGAAAACTGACTCGACGCACTCAAATAAGTCAAAACTGAAGTTCTAGCAATTTAGGGCGCCCAATAGTGGTTTACGATGCCCAGATCCAAAGTGCTGTTTTGAATAGGATGCTTGTAACATACCGAACTTCTAACGTTATGAAGTTACGGGGTATGTTAGTTTGAAAAGCCATTTGAATGGTTCTGATGAAGTTTGGAGGCATTCGGGTGCTTTCGGTGCCCGTCGAGCACGAAAACGGAACTTGAAAAGCTATGATTCGACCTTGGCCGAAATTCGGCAAGGCGTGTTGAAAAGGTGGTTTAAACGCACTCGAAAACATGTCTTAGGGGTCTCGGTGCAATTTGAGATGAATCGGAGGCCCCAAGAGCGAAAACAAGTGAAGACGAACCAAAGACTAAAATTGTTGAAAATTTGGCTAAGTCTGGAATTTTCGAGTTTTCTGGACCTACGGGGTCCGAACCCTGGCTTGAAGGTCCGGACCCCGAGCCGGAAAAATGCACAGTAACAGTGGCATTTTGGTAATATATTAGTGGGGGCTTGATCTTAAAATAGGCTATACCCATTCTCTTTCTTCTTCCTCAGCCAAACACCACACACACACAAATGGATAGAGAGCGAAACACCTCTCCCTCTCTCTAGATTCCTCTCTCTTCTCTCTAGATCTCTTTCCTAAACTTTGGGATTTGGAGGAGAAGAACCTTGGAAACGCGTGTGGAGCGACGGTTCGAGCCTTCGTGCGCCCGGTTGAGCGGCGTGCTTCCGTCTCGGCGTTCGCAATTTGGTAAGTATTTAGAATTTGGTTAAATCCTTAATACTTGGTGTTCTTGTAGCCTCTAATGTATTTCTAGCATGTTTCCTTCATGAGTTTTGGATTAATCGGAGGATGTGATCATGCTAGGACTTATAAGGGGGTTTTGGGATTTTTAGGGTTTTGATCTAATTTAGCACTATGTTTCTCTAATTGGAGGTTAAAGAAGGATCCCAAGCAACTCTAGGTCGCGGATTGGCGGGCGTTCGGTGGTCGAGTGCGAGTTCGAGCCGAACAAGGTCATGTGTGCCGCGGGAGGCTGATTGCAAGTGACTACAAGCAATCGGATAGCGTTGCAAGGTGGGTTGTGCTCACCGAAGAGATTAGATCACTTCTATGTCGAAGTGAAGTGTTTTTATCATTGATACATATAATGGTAATTAATTGGAAAGCATATGAATGTATGACATAAATGCTATGTTGGACTACCATTGGATAATAATGATGACGTGTGATTTTTATTGGTGCATATATATATAGTTGTAGGTTGTGAATGATAATATGAATGTATGAATTATATTATGCTAGTTGATGTACCTACTATTGGGATATGCATGTGGACATTATGAGAACATGCTAGATAAAGTATGCATGGGGACATATTGTGGAAAATGTAAGATTATATATGCATGTGGACATAGTGTGAATTATGTTAGATGAATATGCATATTGACATCTTGTAGAATATGCTAAATTCGTGTAATGTGAACTTAGGTCGATAACTCTAGGGTGATTAGAGGACTCGATATTGAAAAACAAGAATATGAGATCTATGAATACTCGATGTGGACAACTAGGATGTCAAGTAGATCGAGTGGCATTGAACCTAGTGTTATTAAACATAGGTTGGATATGAATCTAGTGTCATGGAATATAGGTTAAACAAGTGAACCTAGAGTCGAGATCTAGGTGGAAATGACATAAAACCTAGCGTGGTATTGAACTTAGATTATGATATGTAGAGACACCTTGTATGGTTGAATCTAGGTTGTGATTATAATGGTAGCAGAGCCACTAGGATGTGCAGGGGTCGAACTGTAGTATACTGGACCTTTGCAAATTGCGATGTTCAAGTGTTTGATATGTATTCCGAACTTTTCCACATTTGGTGGAAGATCGTAGATGGTATTCCGGCCTAAAAGTTCGATCTCTGGAGTTTTGGCAAATCCTGAGAGTTTTCACTCTTAGGGACCGGTCCCTGATAGGAGAGATCGGTTCCCTCAGAACAGTGCTGCGGCAGGACTTGAGGCAACCGGTCCCTGGCGGGTGAGACCGGTCCCCGAACGCGATTACGCGGGGAGAAACCGGTCCCATGTAGGGAGAGACCAGTTCCCGAATGTTGGTTTTGCGGGACAGGCTGAGAGACCGGTCCTAGGTGTCGGGGAGACCAGTCCCTCAGCACGAAAACTGCCCAGACTGGGCAGTGCACAGGTTGTATTTTAGAGGGACCTAGGTGGATTTTGTTACATTTGAAGGCTTATAGAGCCTTTCCTCTCCCTCTTACCCTCATTTCACTCCCTCACACTCACTCTAGAGAGAGAAAGAGAAAGAGAAGAAGGAGAAGAAGAAGAAGTTGGAGGAGAGCAAGATCTTAAGGCTTGGAGCATCTTCCTCTCCCTTTTGCTCACCATTGGAGGCTTGGGGCTTGGGCTAGGAGCTTGATAGAGGATCAATCTTCAACTCTAAAGCATTTTGAGCTTGATTTGGATCTTCTCTTGAGGTTAGTTGCTTGTTTCTCCCCTCTAGACCTATTTTTGGTAGATTTTGGAAAATGAAACCCTAGATTTGAGATTTATGGTTTATTTTGGAAATTTTTAATTTGAGGGCTTGGAGACCTAATTGATCGGTTTAGAACCTTCCTCTAGGTTGGGTTGGAAGGGTTCTTGCTCTCTTTGGAAGCTTGGGAAGGGATTTCATCACAAGAGATGAGTTATGCCCTCTATGCTTAGATGGTTAAAGTTTGAGCTTTCGATGTTCGTTTCGATTGTGTAATTCTTGTTCCTACATCTTTAGGGTGCTAGGAGGCTAGTGGACACCTTCGTCGGAGCTTACGAAGGGTTTCGGTATCTACGGTGGGTTTGACTTCATGAAAACGGGGCAAAATGGCCCCTATGCATTACATACTCGTCGTAAAGTTTTTTTGAATGTAAATCCATGCTAGATAGGGTGTATGAAAATTTTAGAACCCTTGAAATGCATGTGCTATGTGTAAGATAAATATCACTCTATATAGTAGAGCTATATGTGTAGACTGCATGCATGTGAAAGGTGTGCATCTTTTCAAGTTGAGAACATGTCTCTTATGCTAGAAATGGTTAGAATTATGTATTCATGAACATAATTATCATGCTTGGACTCGTTGAACAAAAGTGTCATAAAGGGGCACTTGAAACTAGTAAACTATGAAGATGCAACATAGAGACATAGTGATAGACCATTGGACATCGACTATATTCTATGTTAGAGACATGATGACATAGTGATAGGCCTTTATGACATTCGATACATTCCATATTCATAGACATGAGGACTTGAGACTTGAGATAGACTTATACGCATGCTTGCCATTATGCTCATTCGCACATGCTTGTGAGGGTCGTTCCTTACAGGCCGGCACTCCGAAGTTAGCCATCGCGATACATATTCGCCGTGCGGGATTGGGCGCCGAAGTAGATTGCCGTGGAAAAGGCTCATTCCTAAGAGTGGGGATGTTGACTACCACGGGGCCATTAGGCACGGCACCGGCCAGACAGCCTACGGGTGGGTTTTACAGGCCAGACAGCCTTCGGGTGGGTCTTTATGCCAAACAGCCTTCGGGTGGGTCTTATAAGATTAAACTTTCAACAGTTAAAGTGACAAGTGGACATTGACTAGAATAGTAAATAATGACATCTTTACTATTTACATTGAGGATATCGTGTTGGTTGCATACTCATGCTTATACACGTTAGTCACATTCATATACATACTTGTTGTAGTTGCTTTATTACTTATGTAGTTCATGCTAAGTAGAGATATCATGGTAGAATAGTACTCATGGTTACATACTTGTTCATTATTTCGCTTTCGTTTATACTTGTACTGACCCTCTTTTGTAGCTTTTGGGCCTAGTGACGCATTTCACTGAAGTCAGTAATTACCCACTGGAAACTATTATTTAATAGTTCTCACGCCCTCTGTTTTATAGTTTTATTTCAGAGTCTTCGGCACCAGCAGAAGCACGGGATCGCGGCAAGGGAGTCGCGTAGCTAGTTAGCGGGGAGCTACTTTTGAGCTTAGGTTGTTTACTCTTTCTTTTATTGTATTAGGAAGATAGAGAGATTTTGTGTACCATATATAGAGAGACCACCTATGTACTTGTTTAGCTTTTGTATTGGGATTCCTATTGTTTTAACTTTATGTTTTTACTTAGTGGATTTACTTTTACATTCCTTACCCTTATTGTAGCTTCTAGATATACCTTGCTCTGATACTTCTAGATGTTTTTTTTATTGTTTTATTTATCGTTTTGCTTAGACGGCTTATATGTTTTAGACATATGGCGGGTCTGGGCACGCGCAGGGCAGGCTTCTACTGGGTCCCGGGGTGTGACACGAACCTAGATAGGTTGACAGAATAGGATATGTGACTACCCTTGATATATGAAAAATAGATTCCAGAATCCCAGGACTTATGGTACACCAAGAGTGATTGTGGGGTGTGTGCGGCGATTTCACCGCCCGGGGCTAAACTATTGTTCGGCGTGTGCGACGATTTCGCCGCCAGATGATTAAGCCAAGTTGTAGATTATGCCGTCGGTTGACTTGAGCCATGGCTGGGCATGTGCAATGATTTCGCCGCATGGTAGCTAAGTCAATGAGCGCGGTGGGCTATTGTAGCAGCCAGTGCGCGGTAGTCCGCGGATGATTGACTTGAGGCCAAGTCGAGTGGATAACTTGGATAAGGTGGTAGAAACCTTAAAAGCTAGCGGTAAATGGCAAGATCTAAGTTAGTACGTAGAAACCTTAGAAGCTAGTTGGGCTTGAACTGTGAAACTAAGGTAGTAGAAACCTTAGAGGCTAGTGGATATGAGCAATGGATAGCAAGATTGAAAGTAGTATCAATTGATCTATTGGTTGGTTGCATAGTTGCATAAATTGCATGATTTTTATATTACATGTTGAGAGGCATGAACATGATGACTGTCAGTTGCATAAAATACATGATGATATATATACATGTGGATATCTGTTGGACTAACATGTTGCAGTGTCTCCTTTGGACCTGGTGAGTCGAGCTCTTCCCTTGGGTGGCCTTACCCACTGAAAACTATGGATAATAGTTCTCACCCCACATTATTTTGGGGATTACATGTTCACACGCGAGCGGCTCGGCAGCACTAGGAAAGGGCGTAGCTCCGTAGATAGCACCCTACCATTGGACGAGAGATAGTGGTACCCCGAGGTGGTCTAGCTTAAGGGTATAGAAATGAAAGTAACGAACTTGTAATAATCTTGCAATGGTTGATTGTATTTGAAAGTCGTATGTAAAAGAAAGTGTAATGTAAAATGCAAGTGAGTTGAATGCTTGTAATGACTTAGTTGTTTTATGTTTTTGATACTTCCTTATGCAATCTGTATGTTGAATACTGTTCCTGGTTGGAACCTCGCGTATTGTATTGATTGCGACGCCAAGAACGTACAGAGGAAACTCTGTCCGTTCGGCGGTCTATTAGCGGGCCCGAATCCGACCAAATAGGCGGGTCTCAGGGCGTGACAATGCTGAAGTCATTTTGGACCCAGTTTAGGGCGTCCGAAAGTTGAGTCTGAAAGTTCACCTCGTGAATATCGAATGTGCTGAGACATGGCTAGTGGTAGGTGAGATTCGTCGGATGAGTTTAGGGCACACCAGACCTCCGAGGTGTGGGCTCGTAATGCTGGGAGAAGGTTTAGGGTGCCCAGTTTTTGGTTTAGGGCGCCTGAATCCGGACTTTTTAGCAAAAGTGTAGGTTAAGCCTTGTTATTCTTGTGGTTTATTTTACCTATCCAACCCCTCTATAAATAGATTTGCACGTCCCCCCAGAGCTCTTTTTCACTCTCCTTCACACCCAACCTAAATTCTTCTCTAAATTTCCTCTAAAATTCCTAAAAAATCCATTTTTCCTATTAGGACATTGGAAATTCAACTCAATTTCAGCAGCAACTTGATCCGATTGGGAAAATTGGTATCCAATGGAGCTTCCAATTGCTGTGGGGAACTGATTGTCGGACTCTAGAATTGAAGGAAAGGCTATGGAACCACTCCGGTAGCTTTAAATTCAGGTTAGCAACAGTAAATTCCTGAATTTCCATAAAACCTGGAATTTTGGCTAAAATTGAGGTTTTTTTGGTTTTTATAGATCTAAATCTTAGTGGAGGTGGATTTTTGAAGTGAAATTTGGTTTCTTATCGTTCACTACTGGTTTAGAAGCCTTCCTCACAAGAAATCGCAGCTGGGAAGGTGAGTTTGGCTCAGAATTTAGGTAATTAAGCTTCTAATGTAGTTTTTTAAGGTTTCGATGGTAAATCTTGGATTTTTGAATCCAAATTTGATGGGGAGCCTATTGCTAGTTGTGGATTGATCCTTCACTCATCCATAGAGGTTTTGGATCCCTTTCCACTTGAATTACAAGTGAGAATTTTCCGATTTAAGCTTAATTGCGTGAATTGCTTAAGTGCTGAAATCTGGGTGCAGGTTTTGGACACCCAGAAGTGAATTCGAATTCTCTTGAGGGACCTTTGGTGGATGAATTGAAATTCAATTTTGTAGGGAGTGGAAGATCAAGTTCTCGTAACCTTAAAGGTGAGCTTGGACTAAGTTTTACTGAGTTTAAAGCCTGCAATTGAGCTAAATTCTAAGTTGAACTCCTGCATTTTGAGGGTAGCTGTGTGCAATTCTAGGCTCTGATTTCGGGTGCCTAGAACTCCAGGCAGGAGGGTCCGAATCTTGGAAACCTGAGTTTTTGTTGCAAGTTGTGGCTGGTTCTTTAGCTTTTCGATCGACTTCTAGTCGTTGTAATAATGTTTAAGGTGGGTTAATATTGACTAAATACTTCAGAATCCCTCCTAAATTATAAAGAATTTCAGTATGGTTTAATTGTATCATGTCAATATGTTAGTAGCTCGAATTTAAAGATTTGCATGTTTTTAAATGAAATCTAAATTTGGAGCATGATTTAGTAATTTTAGATAAATTTTTACAAACTAAACTGGGACTTGACTTTGGAGAAAATTCATTAAACCTACACATGTCACTTTTCGAGAATGTTAACAAATTTAGCTTTAGGAGCTATTTTTACTCTTGTATCACCATTTTTAGTGTTAGGTAGATACTTAATTTAGTATAAGTTGAGATTACGCTCATGCTGAGATGCAGAACATATTTTTACAGCAGAGTTTACGCTGTTCTGTACAATCGGGTGCCATCGAGGCTGATGGTGGACGCAGATCCTTACTTCTTGCGTCAGATTGTGCCGAGAGCACGTAAGCCTTGGTTGTTAAACCATTTGACACATTTGTATTGATTAATAGCCTGTATGAGCTTGATTTAGTTTGACAAAGATACGCTTGCATACTCGGTTGGGTCACATCCACGAGTGCCGCTCCGAACTCTGGCTACCTCGGGTTGATGTCGTAGTAGTTCATGTTGGACTTTTGCTCTCCATCAGCTGCTCTCAGGGTGGTGTACGGTATAGCTTAGACAGGCGGGACGAGCGTATCGCAATCCCTGTAGATTGGGTCAGTGAGGGCTGTTTTATTAGCTAGTGATGCATATATTTACAGAGATCTTGATGTGCATAGTGGTAAGATAGTGGCATAATAGTTGTAGAGTTTTATTTCAGCTTATCTTACTATTTCTTTACCTACCAGTTATACTGTTAGTCTCGTAGACTTAGCGGGTAGGCCGTTGGGGTCGGTGACGGTACCCAGTGAGGACTAGTTTAGTTTATAGTAGTTTTCACACTCGCTGTTGCAATCTTTTCTTGCAGAGCAGCAGCCGGTTGCCGCTGCTGCTTTTGATCGAGATAAGGGAATCGCGAGCTAGATCCTTGTCTACCCCGATCATCATGTTAGAGAAGTACCCCTATTAGAGATAGTTTCTTTTTGGGAGTTGCCATGTACATACGGTTGTTTTATTTGTGTATTGACATGAGATTGTATCTGTATGTTGGATGGACAGAGATGTATTTTGAAAACTTATATGTACAGTAGGCTTTCTTTATATTTATATGTTTCAGTTTTAGCAGCTCTATACTTTTTGTAGTTACACTTATCTGTTCGCAGGTTCAACTATCACTTCATGTACACGAAAAATTTTTATGTATACGGCAAGTCTGTTAGCGAGCTCGATAAATGTGGTAATTCAGGACGTGACACGGCGGGAAATGGGAGCGGATCGGGGTGCATGCAAATTCAGGGCTATGAAAAAAAAGCATCCTCCAAGTAGTAAGGCTGTCAACAAGCCGAACACATGAACGCTAGGACTGGCGCGTGTTCGCTTGTTTATTAAACAAGTCGAACGCGAGTTGATTTGTTAAAATATCAAGCAGAAAAATTCAACTTATGTTCAGTTTATTTATTAACGAGTCGAATACGAGTCAATTTGTAAACAATAAGCTAGATTGTCAGCTCTACTACTGCTAGATGAAAAGTTGAAATGAAAGAGGACACGACAGGAAATGGGAGCGGATGGGGGCGCATGCGGATGCTTATGCGGGGCTATGAAATAAAAGCGTCCTCAAAATACTGGACAACAAAATTTACGTAAATTATAAAAGGCTAAAATACATAAAATCTTTATGTAAAAGAGCCGATTTCTTACTTTTCCTTTCTAACTTTTAAAAAACATATATTTTATCTTTTTAAAATTTTAGAAACCCTTAAAAATTTATCAAATAATTTAATATGTCCCATTCCTCAAGTGAAGTACTGAAGTAACTAATTACACCGTCGTTTTGATCTGATATCATGCACATAGTTCCGTAAGACTTAAAAATATAAAAAATAGACAGAACAAAGTATTTTTTTTCTCTTTTAATTTTGATAATTAAGCATGACAATCAAGAATAAGTTAAACCAAACTTACAATTTTCTTTGTCACTTTTGTTATATGTTAGATACAAAAAAAAAATTGCATTTTGAAGTTTTATAAAACCATATGCAATATATAAGAGTAAAATTGTAATTAATACTTTAACTGAAAAAAAGAGTCTGTTGAACTATTTGATAAAGTTTTAAAAAAAAATGTTACCAAAATTAAAATTCCAGGCGCCTATTTGCATATAAGCTAAAGTTCAGAGGGTCTACGTACGTTTTACCTGACACAAATTTTATGGGGACCGTCTCTATAATGAGACAGTCTCATTTACTGTCCACCGTGCATTAAGATTCGTTCTACTCCACAAAAGGACAATTTATAGGATCGTCTTATCATGGAAACTATCCCCATAAACTTGTTGTTCCCAACTAGGAGGTAATATCCTCGAAATTACACTATTATAAAATTTAGACAATTGTTTCACTAAAACAGAACGTTTGATTAGATGTAATTATAAATGCAGTGTAGTTAGAAATATATATAGTTGAAAATACAGCAGTTATAACTATATGAATTTTATTTGGTTGGATGTAGTAGAAAGCGCTACAAGTATAAATATTTTGTTTGGTTGTATGCAGTTGAGAAATAATTTTTTAAATTTTATTATTTTATATATATGATGGTGAAATTACCTCCAATGTAAAAAAGAAAAATAATTTTTGTTTAAAAAATATTGAGGAGGTAAGTATACTTTTTATTTAAAATTACTCTCTCCAACTACTGTAGTTGAAACTGCGCAGCCAATTTGGGCGTAGTTCGAACTGTTGCAGTTGGGCCTCCTCCTGCAGTTCCTACTGCAGCAGTGGGAGTTAAATATATCAAACCAAACACGAAATTTATATTTACATGCAGTTATAACTGCAATGCAGTTGCAACTACATGCAACCAAACGGTCCCTAAAAGTAAGAGTAAAGAGTGCGTTACTAGATATTTATTCATTTGCAATAATAAATATTATTGAAATTGATAACTGTTAGTTACAATAGTAACTTTTGGAAAGTAACACGATGGTCGCAAATCGTTCAGATAAATCATATGATAATAAATAGCTAAGCAATACAATTTTGTATTATTACAAGCACACAAATTGTTATAGTAAATTATATATTCAACAACTTAATTTTCAATGCAATCAAATTGACACAATAGAATGAAATTGTTGTAGTGCGTGGTAAAATTATTTTTGACCTCTCTCCAGTAAGAATCTAAATTCTTATTAGATTGAAACTCATTCCCATTTCAGAATAGAATAAGAATCTAAATTCTATTTCTATAAAACGAACAACAACGATCAAATTTACTCTTATTGGGACTCCGTTTAAAAATCTCTCCAAAACTATAATTTATGTAATCTAGCTTATATTTTTAGGTACAAATGTATAGATTTATCTCAGCTATCACTAGTTTTGATCTAACAAACCAGCCTTTCAAAATTTTAGTTTTGCTATCTAATCTTTTAGTTTATTTGATTTGAACCAATTAATAACTCTTTTAACTTCAAAACATAAATTTGTCATTTATTTTTACCGACTTGATTAGCATATTTTATACCACTCATAAAACTACAAATTCATTAAAATAACCAATTAGTGTAAATTTTATACCAAAAGGGTAATCAAATGAATTTCAATCCAACAAATTAAAAGATTGGATAATAAAATTAAAATTTAAAATATTAGGCGGTTGAATCAAAATGGTTTATATATAGTTCAAATAAGTTCTGTAATTTTTTGCCTATTTATAAATAAAAGCCTAGGAGTATTTCTCTTCCAAAAAAAATAAAACCTCAAAATAAATTGAAATAAAAAAAAATCTCTACACAAACATATATGGCCTTTTCTTCTTAATTATCTCTTTATTAATTATTTCCCTTCAAAACAAGTAAAGCAAATTCTATTCATTAAAATCCTTATCTACATAACAATAAACTATAATTAATGCACATTACATATATAACCAGTGCTTAAAAGAGAAAATTAAAAATTTTGAAAGGAAGAACTTGGGGATTGAACTCCAAAATTTACATTTACATCATCATGAGATCATGACGGTCGCAGAGTCGAGCCGTTCGAGCCGGCCCCAGATCGCGCGTGACGGCAGCGACAACCCCCGGCCGGAGACGATCTGATCGCGAATCTGCTGCAGGTTTGCGACGAGCCGCACCAGACGGCGGAGCGGCGCGAATATGAGGGTGAAGGGCAGCAGCCAGATGCCCAGCTCCAGCAGCAGCAGCATGGCTTGCTAGCTAGCACTTTCCTCCTGGCCTGCAGCTCCTCTTCAAATAATTTTCAGTAACATCTATTCATTCTCCCTGCATCTCTCTCTCTCTCTCTCTCTCTCTCTCTCTCTCTCTCTCTCTCTCTCCTTTCTATAGATAGATAGATGAGAGAAACAGTTACAAGTAGTAACCAACCTGAATGATTTTGCCCTTTTTGGTCAATTCCTAACTTCCAAGTTGCTTACAATGTGGCCAAAAGGAAGCATCAAGAGTGTGTGAATATATAAATATTAGGGTGCGTTTGGTTCGCATTATGAAAGATTACTAGAAATAAAAGATATTCGAGAATTTTATTCATATTCATCCTATTACTAAGAATGTGAAATTTTTGTATTTGGTTCGCACAGTAATATTAATTAGCCATGTTATTAAATATTGCAAAAAATATACAATTAATTAATTAATTTATTTAATTAATTTTAGATAATGTTACCAAAAATTTTAACATCTTTTTAGAAAAGAGAGAGAGAGAGTATAAGTTAGAGAGAGAGAGCATATTTAAAAAAAAAGAAAGAAAAATATAGTCGAAATTAGAGGGAGTGAGAGAGTTGAAATTTTAGAAAGAGAGAGAGAGAGAAAGCTTAGTTTAGAGAGAGAAAAAAAAAATGAATTTTAGAGAAAAAAATAAGTTTAGAGAGAGATATAAAGTTAGAGTGTAAAGAAAAATAATATCAATTAGACGGCGGGTAGGAAGAAAGAAAGAGATTAGACATATTATGATTACCCCAATCCATTAATATAAGGATACCCACCCTCCCTCAAGGGAATGAGATTAGTACTTTGGGGTGAATCTTATTCCCAAGTGAATCCAATATTACCAACTAGATTACTTAGTGCGTTTAGCCAAACACCGTCATATTTTTTTTATTCTCATTAGATTACTAGGAATCTTTAAAAGATAGCACGAACCAAACGCACCCTTAGGGTAAACTTCAAATACCACCCTATAATTTTGTGCTTTTTTTCTTAAAACCCTGTGGTTTAAAGTGTATCACTTTAGTACACTATGGTTTCATTTTTATCTTTCCGTCAGCACCTCCGTTAAATCATATACAAAAAACTTCAGATACCCCACCTATAGTTTATCGAATATACACTTTAGTATCCGGTGATTTTTCAAATTTTCACTTTAGTATCCTGTGGTTTTACTTTATCACTGATTTAACGAAAAAATTAATGCAGCGAATAATGAAAACAGAAAAACGAAATCACAAAGTACTGGAATGGTACATTTTAAATCATAGGGTACTAAAGTGAGAAAGTGTGAAACCATAAAAGTGATATTTGATATTTTTCCTAAATATTAAAATAATAAAATTGTATGTGGACTATTTAAGTAAACTATCTAATCTTTAAAAATTTTGATTTTACTATCCAAATTTTTAATTTGTTTGATTTGAGCTATCAGCAGTATTTTGACTTCAAATTTTAAGTAGTTGCGAGAATTATATGAAGTTTAATAACTAAATCTGAAAAGATAAACAATACATTTAAAATTTGAAGTCAAATTATCGTTGGTTGAATTAAATCAAACAAATTGAAAGGTTGGATAGTAAAAAAAAATTAAAAGGTTGGATAATTGAATATGGTTCTTAGTTCAGGTAATCTATATATTTTTTAGCTGTTAAAAATACCAGTGTGGCAGTTTAATTAAGTTTTTGGAAAGTATAAGTTGTTCCACATTATTTAACATAATATTAAAAAGCAGGTTTCTGATCTCATTTAATTTTATGTTATCTAATTTAAGACCCTATCAAAATATCTCGAGTACAGATATGAAGCGGAGTGCTAAATATAAGTATTAAAAAAATATTAACGGTTCTCTAATAACTTACGTTTTCACATAGAATTGCGGTTATTTCAAATTATGTAACAATGGTTTCGATAAAACAACCAATTTTTAAAAAAAAACTTAACCTCAGAGAATGATATTTTTTTATATTTTATATACAATAGTATGGACATAATTGTCCTAAAATGTGGACTTGAAATGTGAGTAAATTAAATGAATCTAGATATTTGGCGGAATTCGAATTTAAAACCTTCAACCTAATGCCAAGTGAAACAAAATAAATCACAAAAGATGGGGATGGATATGCCTTTTCCTGTAATGTTCTACAAACAAGCTATCCAATAGTAACTTGTACACTCTAGATTAATTTTTTTCTATCAATATATATATAGAGTTGAGCTGGAATGCTAGCGGTACGTAGCAAACGGGCTTCGTTGCTACTCATTTATTTTCGATGATGGATCCTTCAAATCTAGATCGGTAGTGTTGAACATAATCTATACCACTTGAAGTATCTAGAAACCAAATTTCATGTTTTTTTGAAATTGTTCACTTGTCTATCAAGTGGATACAAAAATGAATGGCTGAAAATACAAATTCTTTAAAAAGTAATGATAAGAGTCTTGTAATCAAGATCAAGAGTATAGATCTTGTTTTAAGTAGTTTAAAAAAAATTTTAACAAAAATTCAATCAATTTGGATATCTTTACGCCGTTAAATGAGAAAACGTCTCATATCGACTATTAAAATTACAAATTTTGAAATCTTTTGATCATTAAGTAATGATGTCGAAAAGATTTGAAATTTAATTTTTAGACACTTCAAGTGATGTAGATTATGTTCAATAATACCGATCGTCGATTTAAAGGCTCCATCATTGAAAATAGATGGGTGTCAACGGAGCGCGTTTGCAACCGATAGCATTCCAGCTCATATATATATATATATAGATTAGCTGAGATTCTATCGATAGCAACAAGTGTTTGGTGCTATCGAGTTTTCTGCCGTTAGATTTAACCATTTAACTATTTTCACCCGTTAGATTATACGATTAAATCAATAACTCACTCAACCCTAGGGGGCCCACATCATCCTAATCGTACATTTTTTAATTCAAGGGCCGAAAACCTAACAACACTAAATGGTTGATGCTATTAATAGTATATATTCCAGCCTAGGTGTATATATATATATATATATATAAAGTTGAGCTAGAATACTATCGGTAGTAAACGAGCCGTTTTACTACCGATTTGTTTTCGATGATAGAGCTTCCAAATTGACGATCGGCTCCGTTAAATATGATCTAAACCATTTAAATTACCTAGAAATCAAATTTCACGCACTTTCGATATTGTTCTTTTATCCATCAAGTGAACAGAAAAATGAATGGCTGAAAATGAATACTCTTTAAAAAATGATGATAGGAGTATTATAATCAAGATCAAGAGTTAGATCTTGTTTTAAATAGTTTAAAAAATTTTCTAACAAAAATTCAATTGATTTGGATATCTTTACGCCGTTAAACGAGAAAACGCTTCTTATCGACCATTAAAATTAGAAATTTTGAAACTCTTTGATCATTAGGCAAATGATGTCGAAAAGATTTGAAATTTGATTTCTAAATATTTCAAGTGGTATAGATCATATCCGATCATCAATTTGGAAGTTCTATCATCGGAAACAAATCGGTAGTAAAACGGCTCGTTTACTACCAATAGTATTCTAGCTCAACTCTCTCTCTCTCTCTCTATATATATATATATATATATTGAGGTTATAACATTTCTACCATTTAAAATTTCATTCGATAATGCATTCTACCTATAAAGCCATTTTATCTTATCTTAGAAAAATAATTTAAGACCGACCGTTCCTAAAGCAAGTGGCAATGGGTTTGGTAGTTAGTATCCGAGGTCCCACGTTTGAATCCTAGTTGATTCACATTCTCAGTTAAGTTTATTTCTAAATAAAATAAACGAAGCAGATACCGTGCTATCTATTTCTCAAAAAAAAGAAAAAAAGAAAAAAAAAATTTAGGCACTACATGTATTATTCCATTATAAGTATGTGCTTAATCATGGCTCTGATGTACATTGTATTTTATTTTTGTAAGATGCTCTAAAATGGAACAAGAGTGCCCATTACTTTCAATTTTAATGATCACAATAATATGAAAGCACTAGGGGCTCTTAAAAGCATATTTTGTGCAACAACCCTTGTGAATGTGATATTGATTTTGCACCTACCAAGTTTCTACAAGGATATATGACAATCGATTTTGATCATTCTTGAAGAGCTGGCTATTCAATTGGCAGATATATAGGGTTTGGCAGAAGTGCATAATGAGTAGAACTGTTCAAATAAGTGAATAAAGTCCTTTTTATTAAAATCTACCACTACAATAGAATTAGGTTATAGGGACATATGTTTAGGACACTTTTGTATAAGTGTCTCATTTATGTCAAAATTTTTTAAAAAATATACTAATGCCTAAATATAAAGTCCAATCCAACAAAAAATAAAAGGTTACTCTACTCAACCCACCCCACCCAGCCCGTTTGGCCCGATTACAAACAGCAAAGAAAAAAAAAAAGAAAAATCGATTACCATCTTTCTTTCTCCCCTTACTCAATCCATTTAAATTCTAGACGAAAAGCCCTTCCCTCTCCTCCACCGCCACCGCAGCAATGAGGTAGAGTTCCGGCGGTTGCTAAATGTTTAAATAAGTGTTGGTAAATTAGCAACACTCTTTTTAGCTTATAGCGACACTCTTTAACTGTCACTATATACCTAGCAACCCCACATATAGCAATACTTTTTAAAAGTGTCGGTAATTTAGCCAGCAATATTTTTTTTGACCTGTACCGATATTTAAAAGTGTCGTCATAGACCGTTTTGTTGTAGTATAAGTTGTTACTACGTTAAACATTTAGGTTGCATTGTACTAATTAGAGCTTTTTTTTTTTATTAGCAAGAAAGATATAAACTCACTTCACTTTTTAGGACAATTATGTGCATTGAACTATGTCCATGGTGGTTACAATCACATGTTGATGACATGCATAGTTTGACTCATTGCTTAGTGCAAGTAATATTAATTTATCACATGTTAATAATGCATGCAACTAATATAAACCTAATATTTCGTATCACCAAATTTTACTCCTAAATCATACTGATCGTTCCTATCACAAGTGACAAAAAACTCGATGACTGGTAACCGAGTTTTCAAATTTGAAACCTAATTCTTTATATTTTTCGTTAAATTCATTTCTAAATAAATGATCAAAACAGCTAATATGGTACCACTCTCTCTCTATCTCACAAAAAGAAACAAAAATAATTGTAGAACCATCCTCAAGCCCCTCAATAAAGAGATGGTAAAAGTGTAAAAAGAGCCCATCATTATAGGCCATTCTAAAATAGACCTGGAAAAAATAATTATGGATTAATATTTTTGTAATACCTTATTACCTTGATTCGACTTATACTAAAATTACAAATTTATAAGGAAAAAAAAGATTGGCACTATCAGCTATCTTAATGAAAAACTTGTAAAATCATCAAATTGAACAAAATATCATTATATTTGATAAAATTCCTATTCAATTTAATATAAATTACTTGATTCAAAATCATTATAATTGTGAAGGTCTCAATTAGAAAAAATAATAATAATAATAATATATAATTTGGGGGATCTCCATAAAATTTTGCCTTTAAAAAAAAAAAAAAAAAAGACAAATCAAGTGATTGATGTTAAGTTGTACACACAAGTCACTATCCCTAATATTTATATTGTTATAATATTGTCTTATTCACCTACATTATTGTTGCAAATGTCCCATGTGTAAAATGATTATTTATTCAGGTTCCTTTTTTGTAGTCCATGAGAATATTATATATATTGATATATATATCAAGAAGGAATCTTTTAGTGTATCATTAGTTCATTACCAGGTCATTTCTAGGTATTTTTTTTAATTCCTCAATAATTTAGCACCTACATGTAGATAACCATTGACTAATTAGTACAAGCCCTTTTTTTGTTTTTATTTTTCTTTTTCTTTTTTGAATTTGAAACAATGAGCCTAAAGGATAGTTAGAGGTGTGGATGGTTATTTCAATATATGGGAATAATGAATTTTTGTCGGAAATTGTGACGTCCCCCTTCTTAAAGGTCACCCATTATAGAAATATTATTCTAACTTTAATATGCTTAATCCTCTTAATTTTTTTAGGTCCAGCTATCGTCATATTTGCTATAGCCAGATTAAGAGATTTAGTTTTATTATATCTTTTATATAATACTACTCCAAATACTAAGGTTGTCCACATTCCTCTCTTTTTTAAGCCATGACTTTCTCGTCAGGCTCAAGCACAGTCATAAATACCAAGAGATGTGAGATACTCATCTCACACTTCTGGCTGAAAAGTAAATTGATATATACTATGATCCCGTACTTTCCAGAGAGGTTATCTATCTTAGGACTATTTTAGTTCTAGCATATTGAACCCTCTTAACCTCTTGAGACTATCCATTGTCCAATATGTTATAGTCAGATTAAGAAGTTTAGCTTTATTATATCTTATATAGAGTGAGGCTACTATGCTATCGGAAGCACGGAGCCTTCCGTGCTTCCAGCTCGTTTTCGATGTTGCAACTTTCGAATCGTTGATCGGCTCCGTTAAACTTGATCTAGAGTATTTGAAATACCTAGAAAATAAATTTTATGATTTTATGATATCATTTGCCTAGTGAATGAAGTGGCTCAAAATCAACGGCTGAAAATAAAAATCTTACAAAATGTAATAATATGACATTAAAATTTTAAATCAAAGATATTGATCTTGTTTTATATAGTATAAAGAATTTTCTATCAAAATTTCACGTGATTTGGATATTTCTACACCGTTAAACTTGCAAACGGCTCACTACGGCCATTGAAATTTGTTGATTTTGAGCCCATTCGATCACTAGGCAAATGATATCGAAAAATAATAAAATTTATTTTCTAGGTACTCCAAATACTCTAGATCAAGTTTAACGGAGCCGATCGACGATTCGAAAGTCGCAACATCGAAAACGAGCTGGAAGCACGGAAGGCTCCGTGCTTCCGATAGCATAGTAGCCTCACTCATCTTATATATATAACTATTTTAAATATTAGAGGTGTCAGAAAAATCATTTGTAGTAATTTTCTTGTGAATGCATTACACAGTTTGCACTTCCCATCTAAATCCTTATGTACAACTTTTGAAACCATATCCTTGTAGTTTTTCACATTACAAATGAAAATTCCAAATGTGATCTTTAGCAACTGCTTCGTAAATTAAAAAGAAATTTAGAAGGACACAAAAGAAAGCAGAGATGTTAGAGAAATATATTACAGAGTTTTCCAGCTCTATAATATCCATTCTAGGTAGGGGTGGAAACTGAGTCGCGCCTTATCTCAGTTCAAGTTTAGCTTGAAATTAATTTCGAGTCTAAATTTAGGCTCAAGCCCAGCTTAAAGTTAATTCGAGCCGAATTCTAGCGAGCAATAATTTTGAGTCGAGCGAGCTTAAGCCCTAAACGAGTGGCTTGAAATTCTTAACATCACGCAATCTATAGTTTAATTTTTAGATAACATTATCTAAATTTATTATAAAAACATGTCTAATAGTTCAACATATAAAATAAATGTATGAATACGATATTATAATATTAAAAAATAATAATTTAGGGGAAGCAACTATATGAGCAAGTGAAAAAGAGAGAGAGAGAGAGAGCGCGCGCGCAATTAGAGTAGGATTTTACTGGTTTGGTTTTGTGGGCCAGTAAATATGTTCAATAACCAAAACTCTACATATATAAATATAATTAAAATACATAATATATATTATTACGTATAATTAAAATATATATTATAAATATTTTTTATTTTAATATATATATATAGGCTAATACTACTATCCTATTAATAGGATAGGCGCACTTGTCCTATCAAGTTATTTTTGATGATCGAGATTCCGAATCGATGATCGGAGCCGTTGAAGTTGATCTAGAGTATTTGAAATATCTAGAAACTAAATTTCATAAATTTTGATAATGGTTTACATGGTGATCAAAGTGTCGTAAAATCGATAATTTTTTATGGCCTATATGAGCCGTTTGCTTGTTTAACAGTGTAGAGCAATCCAAATTGCTTGAATTTTTGATAGAAAATTCTTTATACTATTTAGATAATATTTGATAACTCTGATTATGAATTGAGAAAATCTAACTTCTATTTTAGGAAGGTTATTCATTTATGACCGTCATTTTTTAACTCTTAAAATGAACTGGATAATAATTTTTAAATAATAAAAAAATTGGTTTCTAAACGTTTCTAATTGTGTAGATCAACTTCAACGGTGCCGATTATCAATTTGAAGTTCCGATCATTCAAATCGACTTGATAGGATAAGGGTCCCAATCCTATTAATAGGATAGTAGCCGGACTCTATATATATATATATATATATATATATATATATATATATATATATATATATGCGAGAATTTTTTGTGTATGTGATTGGAATCGAAGAGTTTGGCTTTTTTCTTCTTAAAAGGTCTTGACATTAATAATTTGGCCAGATAGCAAAATTTACCTGCGAGGCGATTTATTTTATTTCAAAAAAAATAACTTGAATGCTGAATATAATATTCTTATTGGATCACACATTTCATCTACCAAATATAATAAAATATTCACATGCTCCAAATATATATGACCTTCACAAAAGGTTGGAACAATTTAATTTCCATGGACTAGCTCAACCTGCAAAGAAGGCTTAATGCTATACTTTACATTGACTCCTGTGTACACAAGCTAGCTATAACTAATTGGGTAGAAATAAATAAATAAATTATCTAAGGAGACTATCATGTTGGCCATATGATATATAGATACTTGATTAGAAGTTGAAGATAAAGTGTCAATTTAGTACTCTATTTGAGATCTACTCTTTGTCATTTTATAGATCTCCCAGAGTTTTATATTCATTTTGTTTCTTTTTTGAAAGAAACCCCCAAAATTTTCTATTCACAAGAGGATTGGTACAAGAAATTAAGCTCAATGAATCTAATTGTATTAAACAAAATCTCCACTGCCCTTCAATTAATGCTCCACAGTAATTCTCACGGTTTCACTAGAAAATGACATTAATTGTTTTAAATTTTTATTAGCATATGTTAAATAGTTGATTAGGTCGTTGTTTCGTGTTGCCAATTAGCTATCTTTGTATTTGAATGCTTCAATTTATTTCTTCNATATACTCAACCTTTTCATAACTAATTCGAGCGAGCTTAGTAATACTCAAGTTCGACTTAAAATAAATTTTGAGTGTTTTTTGTTCATTTAATTTTGAGTGGAGCTCGAGCAAAATGAATATCGAGCTGAAGTCGAGAACGCAACCCAGCTCGTTCATTTGCCGGCCCTAATTCTAGGCCATAAAACCATCTAGATAAAAGCCAAGATAAAATAATATAGCTGGTTAGTTTTATGTGAACGGGGCGCTACCCTAAAAATCTGACGTTAGGATTCTTCCCAGCCTTCTGATTCTGGTGTAAGCCACAATTTCCACTGGCTATAAACTGATTAAACAAATTAATATATATATGAGTCAGACTATTATACTTTTAGACTGTATTTTGTTCGGATATAAAATAAAAATATTTTTGGGATATGTATAAGTTCAAATATAAGTAGGAACTAGATCAATTTTGCGTTTAGATAAAATTTGGGTTGTTTCTAGAAATAAGGTAAATAGTATTTTGATGGTTAAATTGAAACAATAGGAATAAAAATTATATTTTTAAATCAAAATTATTTTATCTAATTAATTAATATTAAAATATTACTTAAAAATACATGAATAAATTAATAAATTTATTAGCTATGAATATTGTATAAGATAATAAAAATATATTAATTAATTAATTAATTAATTAATTATAAAATATAATTTAACTTTTTAATTAGTTAGTAAATTACTTTAGCTAGATTACTAGTAAAAAAATTAATTAGATTAATAGAAATATTAATTGTTGGTCAATATAAATATTAGTTTATAGATAAATACATTATATTATTAATAATTAATTTTAAATAATAAATTAATTAATTAATTATTTTTTATTATTTAAGTAATAAATAATAATTAAAATATATTAATTAGATTAATTAATAATTTAATATCATTATTAAAATTAAATTTAGATTTTAATTAATTTTGTTCCCAAGGAACAAGCTTATTTGAAGAAAAAGGTGGATTCGACAGCCTTTTGTAATCGATCCTGAGGGGTGTAGATCTGAAAAGAGGTCGCTGCTCAATTGGCTAAGTATGCATTTCAGAGGATGTGACTTGCAAGCCAACCGTCCTATCTATAACTAGTAAAATCTTTCATTTCATCCAACCCTATAGCGAGTTAAAGAGCGAGAACTAGAGCGTTAAAGTAAAGGGGAAGGTCTTCAACCCCTTAGGAGTACCCTCGCGAATGAATGTGGGACAGATATTTGAATGCTCGCTCGGGTTAGCAGGGAATCTGCTAAAGAGACATTATAGAATAGCACCCTTTGATGAGAGATATGAGCAAGAGGCTTCGCGAAGGCATAACTTGTTTGTATCCATGCGCTTCATATATTAGCCTGAAGTTCGTTACCCAGCAATATAGCCATCTCTACCGCGTCAATCCCACAAGCCTCTTATCCATGCTTGTTCGATCACGACGCTGGAGCAAAAGCAGTCGTTGTCGGGGAAGCTCTTACTGTTCTCGAATAAATGGACAAAATCCCCAGTTTCTTTTTCTTTTTGCCATGCCTTACGTCCACTCTTTTCTCTAGTCGGGGCATCCAATAAAAATAAGCATCAACAGTTCCAACCTTATACCAGCTTATTTCAGAAACCCGAGAAATACTATTTCTGGGTACCAAATACAGCGTTTGGAATAAGGGCTTATTCCTCCCTAGCTTGTCCCCGAACCAAACCCTGCGTTGATGAGTATAGATCTCTTTGTACTCATAAGTTTTCGACCATTAGATTACCCATTTGATCATTTTCACCTATTAGATCATACTATTCAACCAACTACCCACTCAACCCCAGGAGACCACTATTATCTTAACCGGGGACCATTTGCTTATTTATTAAAGAGCCGAGTATGAGCTGGCTTGCGAACAGCAAGTTAGATTGTCTGCTCATTATTGGGTAAAAAGTCAAAAGAAAATTAAAAAAGTTCGAATTGAAAAGTAATAATTGAAATTTGCAAAATGTATGGGATTAAAAATATAAGGGACTATGAACCCTAATAATAATAACTTGGCTTAAGCATTTTGGGCTGTTAGTTTGGCCCCAATGAATTATTACTGTTAGTGGACTGGGTCATTACATTTGGTATCAGAGCCGGTTTACAAGTCGGAAGTATAGGACCGACCTCACACATCACCTAGTGATCTTATGCTGTATATGTGATAGATTGACGAGAATGTCAGAGCCTAAACGGGAAGAGTCTGTGACATCTTGATAGTCCCATATTCAGTTGGAAAAGGGATCAAGCTTGTAGTTTGGACCGTACTATTAGTATACGGGATCGTTACTTTTGGTATTAAAGCTGGTGTGAGGCACATCACCTAGTGATTTTAAATTATATATGTGATGGGCTGACGAGGACATCAGTGCCTAAACCGGAAAGTCTGTAACACGCTAATAGTCTCACATTTAGTTGGGAAAGAGATCGAGCTTATGGTTTGGATCTAACTAATTATTATTATATATTAGTGGACCGAGTAATCATATTTAGTACCAGAGCTGGTCTGAGACACATCGCTCGGTGATTTTAGGCTTTGTTTGTGATGGATAACTATAAAACCGCCAAACTCCAAGCTGATTAACAACCTAGAAGTCAATCATTTATAACTACGTAGCAAAATAATAATAATAATAATAATTTGATCTTATTTTTAATATTAACGTATCATTTCTAGTCCAATTTGACACATTTTTAACGTGCCCAGAGCTTCAATTAATTGGGAGAAAATTTATATGTTTGTGGTATGATGGTCGAGCGCAAACCACTTCGACGCATTGGAGGATCCAAAATTTCTAAAAATATTTTGGAGTTTTTCTCCTTTTATGCTGTCAAATTGTAATGGAAACTGTCACTAATAAAGAGTGTTTGGTGACAGTTTTCCACAATCATTCTAGATGCTGAAGTAAAAGTGAATAAAAAATTAAGTACTTCCAGATTTTTAAAATGTTCTTAAAATATCAAAACAGATGAATCTGACCTTCACATGCATTCAGGGGCTATTTGGAAGCAATAAGTCGAAGAGCGAAAAACTGATGAGTTTTGCGAAACTCGACCTCGCCTTCCATTCAACTAAAATTAAAAGATCGATCTACATAAAAACGAGAATGAAAATGTGAATATAAATATTGACGTCGATGACTTTTTTGAAATCACGAATTCAACCTCCGAAATCCAGAAAACAAGCAAGCTAGCATTTGGTTATAAAGTGTCAGATCAGAAGCCAACACATGGTGGCTCTTCTCATCCAACACTCTTCTTTTTAGAGATGCAAATAGGACGGGTCTGAGGGCGGGACTCCTGCCACACCTCCCGCCTCGACTACCGAAATTCCGTCCCGCCTCCTGTCCCGAATTCGCGATGGATTAAAAAATATATATTCCATGATCCGTCCAGCCTCATAACCCATCTTCCGCTGGCATCTCGAATCCACCCAATCAATTAATATTTTTTTAACAAAATATAACATTATTAATATTTTATAAAATATAAATTAATAATTTTTTAATAATAATAGTGAATAATATTACTAAGTTATATATACAATTAACAATATAAATTATAAAAATAAAAAATATCAATCACAATGCGAAGCAAAATTAAAAAGTTTCAAATATATGAGAAATGCGAGCCACCAACTTATTTGTATTTTGGAGCGGATTCGGAACGGATCATGCTGGGCGGATTCGGAGGGGATAAAAAAATTTTTCATTTCCTACTCCCAAACCATCTCGAATCATGAAAATTATTCTGTTTTCTACTCCGAACCTATTTATTTTCTCCTGTTTACTGCCTCATTCAAGACAGATCACAGTAAACTCTACCCACCCGGATCCGTCTGCATCCCTACATCTTTTCCCTCCCCAATACTCCCTTCGACGTGTCCCTCACCTGTGGGTCCCACCTGCATGCCACCTGGGCTCACAAATTTAAAACCCAATGCATGCAGCTAAGCTTCTTCTGATCATTACCCACAAGCAACCCTCATCAGCATCCCTCTCTTCTAGCTTTTAGCTCAAGTGCTTTTTAAGGAAGCAATTCCTGTATTTCATTTTCACTCCACAAATTTGGTTCCATTGTTTCTCATGCATACATGCATGATGGCTAGACACAGAACACCTTTGTTCTATTTGCTGCTGCTTCTTCTCCCAGTGCTTTTGCACATAGCTCTTCCTGCTTCTTCCTCCTCTTCTTCCACCCAAGGACCCCCCACAGGTGAGAGGGTTATATATATTATATATATATATATATAATATATATATATATATATATAATATATATATATATATATATAGTATAGATTATTATATATATATATATATATATATATATATATATATTATTTCACATAGTACAGAGTGGGCAGTGGCCGGGTTATATATCTTTAAAGTTCGAATGAACCCCTTCAAGTTGACTAATTTCGTTGAAATTTATTCTTATTTAATTCAAGTACCATGTTTGAAGCCTATCAAAAAGTCCTCGATCTACACTCGATACGTGAAGACAGAGTACTATTGACGTATTAATTTTATAACCATATATGTTGGTTCGCGATAGGTAGATTTAATGCATTTCGAAATAAATCCGATTGTTCACATTATTCCAAACTTGTTAAATTGAAATATATGGAGTAAAAAGATTGTGTGCGTGTGTATATATATATATACATAATTATATATATATATATTAATAATATTCATATATATATATGGATGGCATTACTGTTAACAATAAGGATTACCAGGTTAATGTTTCTCGCTACATCCAAAACAGATAGAGGCTGGGCAATTAGATGTCTGTAAACAGTATATACTAATTATATGATAACTATTAATTAGAATGTTTGTAATACATAATATATGTCACTGGCTAGGTTATCACTCATGTACTGTGAAATAGATCAAAGATTATATTAGTCTCACACAATTTATAACTGGATAATATTTCTAGAATTTTTTTAAAAGAAAAAAGGTAAAACAAGAAAATTTCAGTAAATTAGCCTTAACTTTTTTTCCTCTTACCCGCCCTAATTTCAGAACACCCCCCCGCATTTTATTTCATTCACCAAAAATTACAACTTTAATGCACCTTAGCTCCCTCCACAGTTCGTCTTATCCATCCTTTTTTTTATAATTAATAACTGAAAAATATCTTTTAAAAATAATAGAAATATATTAAAAATTTACTATTTTTCTTCATAAAACAAAGTAAGGGTAAATTTAGTTTATTTCGCACAACTAGATCCAGTAACGGTAGCCCTCTGAAAAACATCTTTTAAAATTTTAATGGGACAAATATAGATTTAAAACTATGGAGAAAAGTGTAAAAGTGATGATATATATATATTATATATATATATATATATATATATATATATATAATAGGCTAAATGGCGCTATCCTAATTAATAAGGATAAGAGCACTTGTCCTATCAAGTTGCTCTTGATGATGCGATGAATTACCGAATGCGATGATTGGCGGAGCCTGTTGAAGTTGATCTCGAGTATTTGGAAATATGCTAGAACTAAATCATCATAAATTTTTGATAACTGGTTTACATGGTGATGCAAAGTGTCGTAACATTCGACAATTTTTGAGGCCTATACTGAGGCCGTTTTGCCTGTTTAATAACGGTGTAGAGCAATCCCAATTAACTTGAATTTTTCGATTACAAAATTTTTATATTATTAGATAAATGTTAGATAACTCTGATTACGAAGACTGAGAAAGTCTAACCTCTATTTTTAGAAGGTAATTCATTTGATGACCGTATTTATTTTTCAACTCTTAAGATGAACTTGATAATGATTTTTAAATATTCCAAATTTGGTTTCCTAAACGATTTTCTAATTGTGTAGATCAATCTTCAACGTGCCTGATTAAATCAATTTTTGAAGTCCGATCATTCAAATCGACTAGATAGGACATAGCACCCATCCTATTAATAGATAGTAAAGCCCGAGACCCTATAATATATATACATATGTATATTTGTATATATACATATACATATGTATATATGTAAATATATACATATACATATGTATATGTATTACTATACATATCCATATGACATATGTAATATATACATTATAATATGTATGTATATATATAGGTCGCTACTATACATATTATGAGTACGATCGCCTCGTACTCAATAAGGTTGTTTTCGATGATAGAGCTTCCGAATCGACGATCCACACCGTTAAACGTTATTTACGTCATTTAAAACTTCTAAGAATCAAATTTTATAATTTTTCGACATCATTTACCTTACGATCAAGAGGTCACAAATTTGACAATTTTTAACGGCCGGTATGGGATACTTGCTAGTTTAACGGTGTAAAAGAATCGGAATTTGTTGAATTTTTGATAGAAAATTCTATTCACTACATAGATAAAGATCAATAACTCCGATCTTGAATTGAAGGATCCGATCATCCTTTTTTAGGACGTCGTTCGATTTTGACCGTTCATTTTATGCCTACTTGATGGACTTTATTATGATTTCAAAAATTTACGAAATTTATTTTCTAGAAGTTTCAAATACTTTAGATCATAATTAACGGAGTGAATCGTCAATTCGGAAGCTCCATCATTGAAAACAACTTATGAGTACGAAGGCTTCAATACTCATAATAGTATAGTAGCCATGACCTATATATATATACAGCTCATGATCGACTCGTTTATTAACAAGTCGAATACGAGCTGGCTCACGAACAATAATATATATATATATATATATATATATAGAAAAAAAATTTTGAATTTTAGCCCAAAAAAAAATGAAAAATAAAATCATCAAATCTATTATTCATCACGTCTAGTATTTGAACTGTGTTAGTAATTAATGATGAATTTAACATTTTTCTTATTTTTATAAAAATTTTGTTTTACATTCTAACATCCAAACAGGTCCTAAGAGAACTAGAAGCTATCCAGGAGGCACGTGATGCCCTCTTGAGGGCCCGAAACTGGGCCGCTTCGATGGGCCCAGAAGTAGAAGCTAGCGGGCCCCTCCGACCGGAGGCCCATGATCGGCGGCTTGCATGGGCCGACTGCGTGCGGCTGTACGAGGACAGCGAGGAGCGGATCGGACGGCTGGTGATGACGATGGCCACCGGTCGGGAGTACGACGCTTCGGATGCCACCACGTGGATAAGCGGTGCCATGACAGCGCATGCCACGTGCGTGGAGGGACTGCTGCTGCAACGGAGGAACACATCATTCTTACCGCCGCCGCCGCCGCCGCCGCCGCCACCGCAACAGCAACTTCGAGATGTTCTCAAAAAGGCGCTTTACTTGCACGTCACAGGGACCCAAAAGGAAATGCACGGTGAGTGACCGTTCTCAATGTTAGCACACAGAAGTAATTATGCCAACGTTCTCGATGTTAGTACACAGAAATAACCATGTCAAGTGTGTAGTCGAATAATTTTAACATTTAACGGTCATGCGTACCACGTAGTCCCTGTAACAGACTTTTGGGCATCTAGAACTCCAACTGAATATTTCGGATTTCCAGTTCACCATCTGAATCCTTCGAATCAGAACCTCTCCTAAACTCAGGACTTTCGGATGCTCACAACCAATTCCGGGCATCCGGAATCACTTTGAAACTTAGGTTTTAGTGACACTCGTTCCCAAATTCTATTTTTGCGTCTGTTTCAAGTCAAACATGTCCAACTCATCCCAAAACTCTCTAGAGACACTAACCTTCATCTCATACTGCGGCCTTGTCAATTAGCGTCGGTCCAATATATTACAACTTTAGTCCTTGAACATTCTTATTGTAATAAAGTTCCACAACTTAATTTTTTTTAAAATAAGTATTGATAAATTGCTAATATCAAAAAGTCATATAATATTTTGATTATTATTGTATACTCAAGTAGAACATTACTACAATTCAGAAAGTCGACGATTAAAATCTCACATGCTTTTATTGTTTAAGCCAAAAATTACAATTAATTAAAGTTTGAGCACTAAAGTGTCATGTGTCTTATAGTTTGAGCTAAAAATTACAGCTAATTAAAGTTCGAGAACTAAAGTGTCGTGCGCTTCATAGTTTGAGGGCCAACAATTAATGTAATTTACTCCCAAAAAAGGCTTTTTTATAGTGCCAGCATGTGTTACTTATTATTTTTTAATCATTTGGGTAATGTTAGTCACTTTAAATTATTAAAATAGCAACTTGTTCGGTCAATTGAAAATTTTTGAAAGTTTAGGCCTCAAAATATGAAACTTTAAAAGTTTAGATAGTCAGTTGCAAATATGTGTTACTTTGGATAGTTCTATTTAATTTAAAGCACAAAAATATAGAATGTTTTGTTGTGCTTTTTCTTATGCAAATCTGTGCGTACAAAATTTCTACTTGCTTGTTGATCCTGCAGCTCCTCAACCGTTGGATTTGGATCACACTGAGAGAGTAAATTTTTAGTCCCATATTTGTTAATCGTACAATGAGTAATGACGTAGGTAAGGTAAACCATACCGGGACTTATCTGAACTATGAATTATTTTGAATCTGTAATCCGACTATTTAAAATTTTGATTTTATTATTCAATTATTTAATTTGTTTGATATTTGAGTCGGTCAACAGTACTCTAACATTGGAATTTAAGCTAACTATTTATTTTTATTAATTTATAATTGTAAAAATTGTATGAAGTGTGTTAATTAAAACAGCAAAGATGAACGACACATTCAAAATTTGAAATCAAACAAATTAAAAGATTAAATAATAAAATTAAAATTTTAAAAGATTGAGCAGTCAACTCAAGATGATTCATAGTTTAGATAAATTATGTAAGTTTTTACATAAAATTAATTATGGGACATATCATTAACAATAATATTGTACGGATCTTGAGGCGATCCAACGGCTAAAAAGTCATAACGTATCGGCTAAAAAGTCATAAGCACAAATGCTCTTATACTTTTAAAAGCACAGGAGTTCAATTCTTTTCTAGAGTTGAGCTCTTATACTCTTAAAAGCAGAGGAGCTCAATATGCTTGTGATTTTTTAGCCATTGGATCGTCTCAAGATTTGTACAGCACTAGTAAAGGAGACTTAATGGAACATATCATTAATAGTGTTGCACGGATCTTGAGGCGATCCGACGGCTAAAAAATCATAAATACAAATACTCCCGAGCTATTAAAAGCTCGGGAGTTCAATTCTTTTCTAGAGTTGAGCTCTTATGTTTTTAGAAGCACAGGAGTTAATCTGCTTGTGATTTTTCAGCCATCAGATCATCTCAAGATTCGTACAGCACTAGTAAAGAAGACTTAATAGAATACATCGTTATAGTGTTGCACAATCTCGAGATGTTCCGACAGCTAAAAAGTCACAAGCACAAATACTCTTTTAATAGCACAGGAGCTCAATTCTTTATGTATGTTTTATCTATGTATAATATTTTGCGTGAATTGCTCTTGGATGCCTGATGCTCTCAGGACCGTCCGATCGGAAACCAACGGCCGATAACGCAGGACTACTCGCGGCACGAAATGCATCCATGAGTAGAAGTGATGCAGATATGGTTGTTGCTCAGGATGGTTCAGGGAACTACAAAACTATCGGTGAAGCCGTCGACGCGCTTCGCGGGTGGCGTCGACGGAGAGGCAACGACCGAGTAGTGGTCTATGTGAAGTCCGGAACGTACAAGGAGAATGTCGAGATCGATCGGCACATGAAGAACGTGATGTTCATCGGAGACGGCATCGACAGGACAGTCGTCACCGGCGACCGCAACGTGCCTGATGGTTACACTACCTTCAGCTCGGCCACATTTGGTATGTCACGGTAGAACCCTAATTTGCAAACGGATTCGGGTTGGCAGAGCTCCCGCGCCGCCCATCCCGAATGGGACAGGAAATGAGGCAATTCAGGACGCACGTGTGTAACACATGACTAGATTAACAGAGAAGTCAACGGAGGGTGTAACTAAAAATAAAAATAAAAATTATAGAATACTTAAGTGATTCAGCTAGAACTACAGAATAATAAAGTAGAAAAGTAGTAAAGGACACGAAGAGTATCTGAAGTTTTTTTTTTTCGTAAGAAAGTACGAAACGTGATGCTAAACTAACCAACTGATAATATTTCCCAGGCGTTTCCGGCGATGGATTCTGGGCAAGGGACATGACATTCGAGAACAGCGCTGGACCAGAAAAGCACCAGGCAGTGGCCCTAATGGTCGCCTCCGACCGCGCCGCGTTCTACCGGTGCAGCTTCCGCGGATACCAAGACACGCTCTTCGTCCACTCGCAGCGCCAGTTCTACCGCGAATGCCATGTCTACGGCACGGTCGACTTCGTATTCGGCAATGCCGCGGCGGTCCTGCAGGACTGCGACATCTATGTGAGGAAACCAATGCCCCGCCAGTCGAACGTGATCACCGCGCAGGGCAGAGACGACCCAAGCCAGAACACCGGCATATCGATCCACGCGTGCCGCGTGAGGCCCGCGGGGGACTTCACGGCAGTGAAGGGGTCGTATAAAAGTTATTTAGGGCGGCCGTGGAAGGAGTTCTCGCGGACGGTGGTCATGAAGACGGATATCGACGGTCTGGTGCACCCGGAAGGGTGGGCGAGGTGGGAGGGGGAGTTTGCGATCGGCACGCTGTACTACGCAGAGTACATGAACACCGGAGACGGCGCGTCGACGGAGATGAGAGTGAAGTGGCCTGGGTTTCATGTGCTGCAGCAGGCAAGTGATGCAGCCCCATTCAGTGTGGAGAGGTTCATAGATGGCAAGTTGTGGATCCCTGAATCTGGTGTGCCCTTCTGGCTTGGAGTATAGTTTTAACCTTTGTGCAGGTCCAGTTCAGGTCTACTATACTACTATAAATGTTCAAGAAAATAGATTAGATTGGTTTATTTGTGTTATATCATGTTAATTTGTGTTATTTTTTTCAAGTTAAATAACTTTTTGTTATTCTGATTTTAGGTGTTTTCGAGTAATGTTGTGTTATTATTGTGTGTTTGAATTGTGTTATTTTGTGGGACGTAAAATATTTATTGGAGTTGAGCTTGAGTTGAGCTCGGCTACTTGTAGAAGTTTGCGGTTTTTTGTACTATTGACAATTGATTATATTAAACTAAATCTCGAGTTTTGGAGTCTCTAGGAGCCAAACTTCTCTTCTTTTTTTTTGAGAGAGAAAGATAACATGTTACCCGTTTCGTTTATTTTTTTAGAAATAAAGTTGGAAATGTAAATCAACTAGTATTCGAACTTGAAACCTCGGGTACCAACCACCAAATCCTTTATCACCTGCGTTAGAGACAATAGATAACTTCTCATTTATCTAGTGGTCAAAATTGTTTAAAATTGACAATTTTAGTTATAGATATAAATTATTTGCAAATTTAATGATACAGAGTTATGCAAATTAAAAAAGCAAGATCAGTATCTCTGTTTGAAAATACTAGTGCGATATTATTACTTTTTATAAAATTTTTATTTTGAACCTTTTATTTGAAACTACTCAATCACTAGATACATGATATTAAAAAGCAGCAAAAAATAAAATAGAGATTTCAAATATTTTAGATTAATTATGACAGAGCCAGCCTTTTATTTTTGAAAGTCATTTTTGAAAGTCATGTCATCGAAAATAAAATAAAAGCATGAACGTATACCTCCATGACAATATTATCAAAGACAGTGCTATAAAACAAACTGAAAAGCTACAAAATGCTTAAATATTTGGGGAAATTTTTGCATAGAAGCATCATATGGCACTCTCAAAGAGAGCACACTCAGAAATTGCTCTTAAAATTACCTAAAAACAAAAACAACAAAACAAAAAACAAAACAAAACATATAAATATTTGCTTCCACAATTTATGAAATTAAAAGCAGCTATAAATTTTTCCGCAATTTGTCATACAAAAGCTCTCTCCTTTTGCTGCTGAAGCTGCTGCAGTAGCTGATCCATTTATTCTTTCATGTATCAAAACTTCAAAAACCTTACACTACTTCAATATTTGTTCATCAAGACATGCCACTTCAACTTCAACTGATACCAAAGAGGAGATATCCCCAGAACCCCTCGCGACGACCGAGAATCGAAAACATTGAACTGCCGCCGCCTCAACGAATCCAAGAGGACCTGCGCAGGCACGGCCGGGAGAAGCGCAGGCACGGCCTCGGCCGGAACCGTTCCAGCCAATTCCCGCGCCTTCTGGAGGTGAGCGCCGGCGGCCGATGCCACCTCGAAAACTACATCCGACAAATCCTCACCCGATTCCATCCTGACCTCCGATCCACTGCCCGATCTTATCAATAACCCGTGTTTCTCCGCCACATCGGCGGGGATGTACGGAACCTTTCCCGAGCGACTTACGTGGTGAGGCAGAGATTTAAGCAGCAACAGGAGCCCGCTTGCTTTCCCAATATGTGAGGCCGCGTGGTCTGCGGCCGTAGATGCGATCCCACCAGCTTGAAGAGTCATGTATAATAAAGTTGACTGGGTATCTTCTGCATACTTCTCAAGATCACTAATTTTTTCGGGAATGGAGTACTCGTCTCGGTTTGCGTCGTTTATTCGAGCATCCAATGACCTTCTGAGCCAGTGCTTGCTGATCTTGTGGTCGGAGACAACCGAGGAAAGGGCTTGTGCCACTGGGTGCTCTATCAGCTTCCTGGAGTAGATCTTGTCGATGGCTTCTTGCCACCAGAGGAGACGCATGAGGCCGATCTTTGGGTCGGAGGCGACGTCCATGGCGCGGGCGGTCTCGACATTGAGCGCGCGGAGGGCGAAAGCAGCCCTGCGCACAGCCGGCGGGAGGTGGAGGAGGCAGAGGTAGTGGTGGTAGTCGTAGCTGCGGACTTGCTGCACGCAGTACGAGAACGCGGCCCGTAAGGTATTGTTGACAGTCGAAGCGCCATTCATGAGTTCCCTCCGAATAATGAGGTGTGGCGGATCAAATGTACTGCATGAAGGGGAGGGAAAATAAGTCCATATGATTTAGCGTAGTTTACATAGGAGTTTACAGCGATTGCTCGTGAGTAGAACCACATATCAAAACAAATTTGTGACTCTGGAAATAAAGTACCTATATTCTATTTAGGTTCAGAAAAATAGAATATATATGCATGAACGCAAGAAAAAAGGAAATGAAAACAGGAAAAAACTATTCCACAAATACAGTAGCTAAACACTATCATATTCGTATGCATTTTTCTTTTCCAATTACAGACACACATCAGATAAATAAATAAATAAATATATACATAGAGAGAGAGTTGAGCTGGAATGCTACTAGTAGCAAATGTGCTCCGTTTCCACCCATTTGTTTTCAATAAGGGAGCCTCCAAATCGATGGTCAGCACCATTGAACACGATCTATACCACTTTAAGTATCTGTATCTAAAAACTAATTTTTAAATTTTTTTGACATCATTGACCTAATGATCAAAGAGTTTCAAAATTTATAATTTTAATGGTTAATATGAAGCGTTATTTCATTTAATGGCATAAAGATATCCAAATCTATATATATATGTGCATATATATAGAGTAGGACTGTTGTCCTCTTAAGAGGATAGCAGCCCTGGCCCTTTCAAGTTGTAGGCTGTCGATCTTTGTTCAAAATCCGTGTCAGGTAGGGAGGAGGCATTGGTTCGAGGCTTGTGAAGAACCCTCGTCTCCTTTCCGATTAGTTCAAGGCTGCAACTTTCCTTCCTTCCTCTGAACAAGTTACACCATAGCTGTTATCATGCCATCAAGCTTTTTCGCTTTACAGTGGGTTTGTTTTCTTATACTACATCTAGCCTTGAAAGCATATATATTGTAAAAATCTTTTGCTTCATTGACATAAGGAAACTCTACATGATTTCGTTCCTTCATGTTGTGATTTTGTTGATTTTGTTTGTTTGTCGTAAGATTCACCGGCTCTTGCCTCACTACTATTCAACCCAATTAAAGACGAGGTTCCAAGCACAACTTCCGTACCATCGAAAATCTCCAAATCACAAGAAGCGACCCCATCATGAATGGTGTTATGGAACTCGAAAAGTCCATCAATTGATCCTCGCACTTTAAAAAGTTTACTAGAAAATAGATATAGAAGGCACAACATAAAGCTAATTAAGAAGGATATTAATAATTGTAGATGAAAACATCTTAGAAAGAAAAAGGTCAACTTTATATTTAGATGCACATTGCATGAACAGAACAATGGCCAAATGAAGTCATATAACATACAACAAAATAAAACTTCTAATTGATAGAAAAATAAAATCTCTCTCTCCTCTTGAACAGAAGAGAGTGACAATCTCCATTGCCAGTACACTATGTCTCCTGCTTCTGAGCAATGGATTTTCTTTTGTTCTTTTTCCCCTCTATTGATGCTAAACCAGCTCCTTTAACCTCTGCTCCATCAAATTCCCATACGTCTCCTCCCTACCTGACATGGATCTTGAAGCAAGATCAATGGCCTACAACTTGATAGAACCAGGGCTGCTATCCTCTTAAGAGGATAGTAGCCCTACTCTCTCTCTCTCTCTCTCTCTCTCTCTCTCTCTCTCTCTCTCTCGTGTGTGTATATATATATAGAAGGAATCAAAGAAATAAACAGAACAAATAAATTAAAAGTTCAGTGAAAAGCACAATTTTTTTTCTTGGAACTTGTTCTTCTTAGTTTTATATGCAACCGAACGGCCTATTAGCTAAAGCAAAAAGTAGCGAGCTATGTAATCATATTCTGCATCAGAATTTATGATTTGAAGCTCAAGGAACTCTATAACACACACACACACACACACACACACACACACACACACACACACAAAGTTTCAATTTGACTGGATGCTGATCCAAACTAAGATCCCAAATCAATCCAAGAAACACTTCAAATTTCAATTGATCTATTTTACGACGTTGATCCAAATTGACCACATCTATAATATAGAACCTAATCTTAAAAGTACCATTAAGCAAAGCCTTAATATCCATAAGTTACGGAATTAGTTTTGATCTCGTGATTTTGAGTCTCTATATATATTCGATCTTTTAGTTTGAAGACCTTTTCAACCCATACATAACACCACAACCTGGAACTAACAATGCCTTTGAAACTGATAAAACTAAAACTGTATGCACTAGGCACCCAGGCCAATAAAATATTGAAGTCGTACGTAAACTAGGAGTATAAGCCAACCGATGAAACGCTACAGACGTGTTTCCTATGACCAAGATAGACCAGGCCTCCATAACTCACAGTAGTTTCTAAACTATCAACATTCATTTGTTCTCTCTCTAAAAAGTGGTTGTGCTTTTTACTGCAATGGTACCATTACAATATTGTAGGTGTAGATTCCTTTCGACCCGCAAACTAACACATCTAATGCTATCTATTGTTCCAAAGTACTTCCTCTAAACTAACACAGCCAATGTCAGTGTCGGTGTCGCACATGGTTACTAATTTGTGGTATCAAAAACACTATCATGGATGTATTACATACCGTTAGGGGCGCTTTGAATTACGAAATTAAAAGTTCTATGTGAAACAAATGCAACCAACTGTATGAAGCATCTGCATCAATATTTCCTTCGCGAACCATAAATTTAGAAACAGTGCTTTCATTGGGAAGGACAACATTTTAAACACCGGTGGAACTTATTAGCGCACTTTACTCTTCAATTGCTGAACAAGCTGGTAAGTTATCCATTCAGGTTCATCTGCATTACAACTTTTAAAACTTAGGGTCTGTTGGGATGCACGAACATCTTGTTCAGCACATCTCTTTAGTTTACTCAGAAAGAATGTAGGAATTAGTAGATGAGGAGTATGGTTAGATGAGTAGATGCAAGAACGTCATACCATATTCGGCCTCAAAAGTCATTTTCTTGGAATAAGATAAATCAACCCATTGGTGGAATGCCCTATCTAACGAAATCCTGGATGCCAACCATAAAAGAAATTGCTAATTCTGCGCAAGTTACTACCGGATATCTTGCTCTGACATCCAAACAAGCCCTTGGTTGCTTCGCAAGTGGTCAAACCTTTCATAAGGACGACCTGAAATTTTAGTCGGCTTTTCAAGTGTCTCGTGTCACAAACAACATTCGAATGTACTATCCCCTTCATGTCACAAGCAAAACTCGGCTCGACATAGCTAATTGACTTCTTATTTTGTCCGAGCTGCGAAAGTAGGTGGCCTATATATATTTGAATGCCAAAAATATTCTACGAAAGCTAATACCGACGAAATATGAGTCCACACCACCAAAATAGCCATTATCAAACCGCTTCTTTCTGTGTAACCACCGAGTTGATTGCAACGACCCGACCCGCTAGCAACAATAACTCGTTGGGCCCAAACCATCGGCCCAAAATGCTTAAGCCCAGTTATTATTACTAGTGTGTAGGTCTCATATAAACTAATCGGAATCTATTGGGGGCGTTACAAACTCCCCCTGTTTAGACCCTGACGTCCTCGTCGGGTCCAAACCAGATCACAGACAGACAAACCAGGACCATTATCAGGCGATGTGAGATTCTAGAGGTGGCTCCTACGGGTTCAAGAGGTGGCTCCCACCAAACCCATTGGTGTAGCACTTTGTTCCGCATAGCACTTAGTTCTCACACTTCCGGCTGGTATTCGGCTCTGATACCAATTGCAACGACCCAGCCCACTAGCAACAATAACTCGTTGGGCCCAACCACCGGCCCAAAATGCTTAAGCCCAGTTATTATTACTAGTGTGTAGGTCTCATATAAACTAATCGGAATCTATTGGGGGCGTTACATTGATCGAGCTTATTGCTTAGGGTTTCCTACGAGGTCGTAAATCGCACGGCGACTAGTTAGTTAGTAATCCGTCCATTGGTTCAATGAGCTCGAATCGGTCGAAGTTAACCGGTTAAATGACGAAGAAAAGCCATCGAAACCGCTGTTTTTCTCGCAAAGATCTCTTCTTCATCCCCTCCTACTAAGTTCGCGGACGATGCCCTAGTTTTTCAAATACTAAATCAGCTGAGAAACATTCTTTTTTTTTTTTTCTGATCATCCCATTTCAGTGCACAAATTGAAGCGAAACACGACAAGATTATTTAACACATTATTAAGTAAAGAAAAGGGAAAAGGGGAGAGAAAAATGAATATGGGAGACGAGATGAGGTGCATTTATCAGCCAAAAAAGAGAAAAAGTGAGAACGAATCGAACCTTCAGTTCTTGCCCAGGGGCCGACCCTGACCGACAAGGCGCGGCCCGGACGGGATTGCTCGGCAGACGGCACTGGGGCAAGTGGGGGATCCCCGGCAGGCAGCAGCAGCGGCAGCAGCAGCCGGCAGGGAATCAGGAAGGGGAAGGACGAGGGGGAAGCCTTCTGTGGTCTTCTGGCGACCGGTGAGAGACATGTTAATTTTATTTTGGCTAAATTACAGGAAAACTCGTATAAATTTTTCCTTTTTTTTTTTATTTGATTACTTTCAAAAATAAATTACTTTCACACAGTATATATAGTAAGTTAGAAATATATTTTTTAAAAATTTCACTTTCGTATATTATTCCTACAAAAATTTTAATATTTTCAAATGTAAAACACTATTTATTTTATAAGAGAAATGACCTTTATGCCATCATAAATCATGTCCATTAAAGAGGGATAAAAATGTCAAATTTTATTAACTAATTAGGGTTGAGTATTTTAGTTGTGGTTAACTGATTTTTTCTAACAAATCCTAACAGCAGGGACATATTTATAAAAATCAAAACTTTTGCAGAGACAACATATAAAAATTAAACCTTAGAGAGATATATTTGCTATTCCCTATATTTGTAGGGACCTGTACAAAATTAATCCTTCAAAAATTTATATTTTATCTCTTTAAAATTTTAAAAATATTTTCAAGGAGTATGTCGTTAATAAAAAAAACAAAATAACCAAATTATTCTTATTTCTTCTATAAAAAATAATTTTTTAATATATTTCTGTCATTTTGAAAGATATTTTTAATATAAATTGTAAGAAATGAACAGAACAGTAATGGAATCCTGATAGATGAGGGCTAAATACAATAATTTGAAATGCTGATGAGGTAAAATATAAAATTTTGAAAGTTAGAAAAAAAATAATAAAAAATAAATATTTATAAGAAGGTTTTCTATAATTTCGTCTTTTTCTTTTTTTACCGTTTAGGTTTAAGCCATTAACTTACTTTCGAATAAACAACAACGGAAAAATTATTTTAGCTTGAACTTTGACTCCACTAAAGTTATTTTTACATTAGTCCCCGAGGTTCCAATCTAGTGTTCTTTTGATCGTTGAATCTTTAAGTTCTACTTTTCTTATAGTAAATTCTTAAAAGAGTTTTGTTTTAGTCCTCATATATATTTACTAATAAAAGATAAATAATTACCTACAACCAGTGAATCTGTACATCTATATAATATTCATTATCAACTATTTTTTTTATTGTGTATTTCAATTCTTATCATCCATTAGATTACAAAACTATTTTCTAAATAAAAAGTGAACCTCAGTTGAAAGTATGAGATGATTAGGATTTCTGAAGTACGAATAAATATGTATTAGATGCAGACAATAATTTTTACTTTAAGATAATAATTAAAACAAAATGTTATTGACGATATAGAGACTAAATGGAGATCTTATTAAAAGTTTTAAGAATCTTCAATGCTGAAATAAATAGTTTGAGGATCAAAAATGAAAATTGACTAAAAGATCAAAGGACTAGTGTTTACAATTTACCTATTCTAGTAGGATGTACCAACCCTTTTTTAAGTTTTATATAGTAAAAAAAAAAAAATTGATCAGATAAGTAGTAGAAAAAGAGATCTTTGTAGAAGAGGAGTTATAGGATTACACTCCAAAGTGTGTTGTAAATTTTACACTTCTAAAAAATGCTTGATGACCTACTAAACTCAAGTTCATTTTCAGAATAATGTTATCTACGTACTCTAAAGTAGCAAATTATTCGCAATAAGCTCCTCAACTTTTTTTTTTTTTTTTTTTTTTTTTTTTGTTTTCGGGTGCGTGCAGTTTTTTCTTTGCGGGCTGCAATGTTACTGGCATATCCCACATCCCAAAGTGAGAGGTACCACTTCATCTAAAGGCCATTAATTTTTTACTTATCAAATCAATACTTGTTTTATTTTTATCAAAAATTATTTGAATTTTTTTGAATCCTAAAATGGAGGTGTTTAACCTCTTCTTGTGGTGTGGAAGTAGAATTTTTCTATTTGGATTGTGATCTTACAACTTAATTCCATGTAAAGGCTATAATTAACAAAGTTATCTTATCATTTTTTTTTTCTTTTTAAACTAAAAGCCAAAAAGAATTGTTTAAAGTCTTAAACTATTAGATTCGGAGTTGTAAATTTTACAATCTTTTTGGGTCGTAGACTTAGCATTTTTCTTCTTTTTTTTTTGGTGGGTTTGGGAGCCGTAAACTTTAAATTGCTTGCTTATTTTGTGATTTAGCTATTTTTATTTAAACTATATTGTAGTTTAAAGAATTGTTTAGTCTCTTAAATATTAGATTCAGAATTGTAAATATTACAATTTTTTTTTGGATTGTAAACTTTTTTTTTTGTGTGTTTTTTGTGGGTTGGGGGGAGCGGCAAAAATTGCTGCTTATTTTGTGATTTAGCTATTTTTACTTAAACTATATTGTAGTTTTAAAAAAATTACATATAATTTTATTTTTATTTTAGCCAGACAATAAAAGTAATACTGTAAAATAGCTTACTTAAAAACAAAAGGAAAAACTTCAAATACCACCATGTGGCTTCACAGTTTCTCACTCTAGTACCCTATATTTAAAGTGTATTATTTTCGTACTCTGTGATTTTATTTTTCTCTTTTTGTTATCCCAATCAGTGACAAAGTTAAAACTAAAGGGTACTAAAGTGAATATTCAATAAACTATAAGTGGGATATTTGAAGTTTTTTGTATATGATTTAACGAAAAATTAATGGAGGGGCTGACGAAAAGAGAAAAATAAAATCATAGGATACTAAATTGGTACACTTTAGACTATAGGGTACTAAAATGAGAAAGTGCGAAACCACATGCCCTCGGCCGCAGCCTCGCCATCGTCCACCCCTTTGTCCATATCCAGACACACGCCCTCGCCATTCTCTGCCGCCAAGATGAGCAAGATTGAGAAGGAGGAGTTGAAGAATATGAGGGTAATTTGGTTATTTTGTCACATTGTGAACATTTTTGTTTTTCAAAGAGGCAAAATGTAAGTTTTTAAATGAAAGGGAAGGAACGTGAAAAAGCGAGTATTTGACAGCATATCTATAACATATTATAAATTCTCAAAGAATTTAAGCTCTGTCCGCGTTTTAGGGAAAAAGTGGGCCCGCCTCTTCTCTAAATATTAGGAATAAGTTTTTTAATAGAGCCTACTTTTCCTCTCTCTTTAATTAAGATTGGTCATTTAATTAAAACTTTTCGGTTCCTTCTCTCCTCTCAAACACCCCTCCGTCTCCTCCCTCTCAATCCACGTTTTAGAAAAAAAAAAATGGGACATGCCTCTTCTCTAAATATTATCTATAACATATTATAAATTCTCAAAGAATTCAAGCTCTCTCCGCGTTTTAGGAAAAAAGTGGGCCCGCCTTTTCTCTAAATATTAGGAATAAGTTTTTTAATAGGTCCTGCTTTTCCTCTCTCTTTAATTAAGATTGGTTATTTAATTAAAACTTTTCGGTTCCTTCTCTCCTCTCAAACACCCCTCCGTCTCTCCTCTAAATATTATGAATAAATTTTTTTAGCAGGCCCATTTTCCCTCTCTCTCTTTAATTAGGAGAGATCCATTTAATTAAAATTTTTGAATTCCTTCTCTCCTCCCATACGTCCCACTGTTTCCTCCGTCTCAATCCCGTGTTTTAGGAAAAAAGTGGGACTTGCCTCTTCTCTAAATATTAGGAATAATTTTTTTAGTGAGATCCACTTTCTCTCTCTCTTTAATTAGGAGGGGCACATTTAATTAAAATTTTTGGATTCCTTCGCTCCTCCCAAACGCCCCTCCATCTCCTCTCTCTCAATTTTTTTTTTTTTTTTCAGTCCATCCCAAACCCCTTCCACTCCTCTCTCTCTCTCAAATTCTCTTCTTCTTTTTTTTTCCCACCCACCCATCCGCCTGCTCTTCTCCGTCTTATTCTTCTCGATCTAGAAATAACGCAAAGGGTCCAGTAATGGCAGTATTAGCGTGTTAGAGAACGAGGTGGTTATGGAGGTGGGCAACAGCGGCGTGCAGTTCCACCCCCGCAGATATTAAAAAAGAGCCTATGGTCTCTGTGGCGGGGATGCAGTTCTTTCTCAATGGTATAGTGCCTTCTTCTTCTTCTTCTTATTCTTTTTTGTCTTAGTGTTATTTGATTTTATGCCGTGAGTAATTTATTTAGTATTAATATTTTATTTTTTAAGAGGCTTTTTTCTGAACTATTTTGGATTCAATTCGTACCCTTTTTTACCTTTTTTTTTGGCATATTTCTTTTGTTTTCGGTTAGATTTGCTTTTGTGGAGTAAACTATATGGATAAGTCTCTACATTATTTGGATATTACAATAAATATGTCATTACCAACAAGATCAACTGCTTTCTGATAAAGTTTTAGAAACTTCATCGAAATCTAAAAATTTACTAACATATCCAAAAATTTGAAAAAATAATTTTCAAAATGTAGTTATATATTGATGTTTCTTCTTTACATTTTTATTTGTTTATTTAATTCACAAATTTTAATATGATAATTTCGTCTTTATTTTTTTATGTAATTCATAAATTTTTATTATGATAATTTCTATCCGCTGCATCGCGCGGATCTGTACACTAGTTTTATTTAATTTCGTGAAAAAAAAATTACAGCCCGAATATTGATGGACACGTGGGACCATTGCGGTCCAATCGTATGTTAGCCCGTCGTAGCCGTCGGCTCCTGTCCCCAAACCGCCAGACACCATCATCGAGAGGCGCGCGCGCGTCGAACACTTCGCGCGCTCCAAACCAAAGCCCCTCTTAGTATGAGCACAATCCCCTTCTCCTCCTCCTCCTCCTCCTCTTCGCTCTTCCCCTCCTCACCATGCTCCCCCTCAAAACCCTAACCCCCCTCTCCTTCTCCCTCCCTCTCTCCTCCTCCTCCTCCTCCCATCGCATCATCTCGCCATTGTCGTTGTCGTCGCCGTCCTCTTCTCGCCCCGGATGCTCCCTCGGATCCCAGAAACTAGCCGCCGACGCCGTCCGATTCGAATCGGCTTCGGGATCGGCTGAATCGGCGTCCGGGAACAGCGGGGGCCCGGGGGATTCGAAGCATTTGGATGGGAGGGAGGGGAGCGGGGAGAGGAAGACGACGACGATCTCCGGGATCCACGTGCCGCGGCAGAAGTACATATCGGTCCCGAAGGCGGAGCTCCTTGAGGCGGTCCTTGCGATGTTCGAGGCCGAGGAGGATGCCGCGGAGTTCGCGCGCTTCGCCAAGTGAGTCAGATTCTGAAAACAATAAGGGCTTGATTACTCTTCACCACTGTTTGAATGCATTAAACATCTTATTTGCATATTCGGCATATATTTTGGATTTTGCCGAAAAAATGCATGAATATCTTGTTTAGTATATTCTCTGGATGTACTTAAGAAATTTGGACATTTTGATAGATAAGGAGTGTTATCAAATTAATGAAACGATATTCAGTAAGATAAATTACCTCACAGGTGAAGTATGCTATGCTGCCAAATTATGAATAGCAAGACTTTCTAAGAAGTAAAAAAAATCTAACTTCCTCCTTACAATCATACTAAATTTTTATACCGAATAAGTTATCCTTGGATAACTTATTCGGACATCCAAACAGCGCCATAGTATTTGGTAGATGAGTAACGTGATGAAATATATTGAATGGATAAGATATTTGGCCTTCAAGTCATTTTTTCAGGAATAAGATAAATCAGCTCGTAGATGAGAGACACTATCCTACCAAATCATAGATGCCAAGACCTTTTAAAAAGCATAATCAAACTCCTAACTGTTGGGACTTAGGATCGTCCTGCATGTGCTATCAACAAAAATATACGAACAAAAAAATAGCAAAAATTAATAGAAAAGAAATACACAAAAAAGGGACAACGATTTATGTGGTTCGGCAAGTTGCCTATGTCCACAGGGAGAGCAAGAGAGATGTATCTTTTATATGAAGAAAACCAAAATACAAGTCCGCATGTTTCTCTCAATCTAAATACAAGAGTCTTATGATTATTACCACCTTTCCCTTGTTACAAGAAAAATTCCTGCCTTAATTTCAAATAAATTTTTCTTAAAAGTAGAGAAACTCAACAAGCTACTAATTAAGTTCCCAAGCTTCACGTCACACCTCACTTAATTCACTCGTTACTTGTTGTTTGTGCTTGTTACATTATCTGTGGAGTTAGAAGCTTTTTATAGGCATGCATGCAGATGCACAATTGAAGTTGGCAACTTCAATTGTCAACTTTTTTTAATTAGCCTATGTATAGGCTTTTGACAAACATGGCATGCATGTGTTTCAAGCATATGCATGAAACACAAGCACACTTTATTGTTGTTGTATTCACACTCGAAATACTTTGGTAGACCCAGTGCGCCATGAACCAACTTGCATATTCATGTCTCTTTTGCATATTAGTCCAAAAACCTTGTGGGCCAAACAAATATCTTTATGCCCTATACAAAAGAAGACATATAACCAACAATCTCCACCTTTGCTTCTTTTGTTATTCATTCAATCTCTCTCATTTTAATGCCCTTTCTCCCTAGAGCTTCCAGTCATCAGTAATCCTGCAAATTTGCCAAGTTTAGGTAGTGCCTAAACTTTTCAGCTGTTACCGGCTTTGTCATGATGTTAGCTATGTTGTCCTTTGTAGAAACCTTTACAAGTTGAACTTCTCCATCATCTTCATTTGTGAACTCTCTTAATTTGTGATATCTTATGTCTATATGCTTTCTCTCCTTGCATGGTACACCTGATTTTTAGTAAGACAAATAGCACTTTGACTATCACAAAATATTTTTATCTTATCCTGTATGATTCCGAATCCACCTACCAAGCCTTTGAGCCAGACTGCTTTCTTGACTGCTTCAATTGTTGCCATATATTCCGTCTCTGTAGTAGACAACGCTACAGTGCGTTGCAACGTGGGCTTCAAACTAACAGGTCCGCCACTCAGCAAAAAAGCGTAACCTGTAATGGATCTCTTCCTGTCTAAATCTCCAGCATAGTCGGAATCCATATACCCTCTTACTTCAGCAATTCCAGATTCTCTAGTGTAGAGAATTCCTACATCAGCTATGCCTTTTAAATACTGCAAGATCTATTTCACTGCCTCCCAGTGCTGCTTTCCTAGATTCGACATATATCGACTAACAACACTAACTGTATGTGAAATGTCAAGTCTAGTACAAATCATAGCATACATTAAACAACCAACTGCACTAACATCTGGTATCTTTGCCATATAGTTTACCTCTTGCTCAATTTTCGGGCACATCTCCTTGGATAGCTTGAAGTGTTGGGCTAACGGAGTCTTGACTGCTTTTGCATATGAATTATTGCATTGCTTTACAATTTTCTTTATATATGTCTTTTGAGATAGCCAGAGCTTCCCTTGTTAGCGGTCTTTTCTGATCTCCATACCTAGAATTTTCTTGGCACTTCTTAGGTCTTCATGTCAAATTCTTGGCTCAATAGATCCTTTAACTTTTGCACTTCTGTTGGATCTTTTGCTGCAATTAACATATCATCTACATAAATTATTAGCAGAATAAAAGAACTATTATTAGGTTTACAATAATACACACAACTATCATACAAACTCCTACTATATCCATGTTTGATCATAAACCCATCAAATCTTTTATACGACTGTTTTGGTGCCTGTTTCAGTCCATACAGAGACCTTTTTAACTTGCATACGAGCTTCTCTTTTCAAGACTGAAGGAAGTCCTGTGGTTGTTCCATATATATTTCTTCTTCGAGATCCCTATGAAGAAATGCAGTTCTTACATCGAGCTGCTGTAGCTCCAAGTCAAACATGGCCACCATAGCTAGAAGTATTCTGATAGACATGTGCTTTACAATAGGTGAGAAGATTTCATTGAAATCAACTCCTTGTTTTCGCACATAGCCCTTGGCCGCCAAACGGGCCTTAAACTTATTGGTTCACTATCTGCCCTTTGCTTTCTCTTGTAGACCTACTTACATCCGATGGCTCTCTTTTCCTTAGCCAATGGAACCAGATTCCATGACTGATTCTTGCGCAGAGACTCCATCTCTTCAGTCATAGCAGCCATCCAATTGTCACTCTCCTTATCCTGCATCGCCCCCTCAAAGGAAGAAGGATCATATGAAATAATTAATAAAGCATAAGTTGCAAAATCATCCAAACTATACCTTAATGGTGGACAGATTTGTCTTCTTTCCCTTTCTTTGGCGATAGAGTAGGGCTCTTCTAAAGTGCTCTCATTTGGATCAACTGATGTCTCATGATCTTCTTAATGGTGTGGCTGCTCCACCTGATCATGTATACTCTCCTGCCGCTGCACCTGAATGTCTGTAGTCTTTGCACGCTCCTCATATTGAGCCTACTGCTGGATCTTTTGCAGCATTAATTTTTCGTCAAAAACTACATCCCTGCTAATCACTTTCTTCTTGGCAACGGGGTCCCACAGCTTGTATTCTTTCACCCCCTTCTCAAATCCAAGAAATATGCAGGGTTTTGACTTCAAATCTAACTTCGTGCGCTGATTTTTCTGAACATGAACATAAGCAGGACAACCAAAGACACGTAACAAGGAATAATCTGCAAGTTTATCTGACCATGATTCCTCTAGTATTTTGAGTTCGTTGTGGAAGGAGATCTATTAATAATGTAGCACGCCATATCCACTGCTTTGGCTCAGAACTTTTTTGGCAAACCTGCACATATCCTCATTGATAGGGCCTTTTCTAACAGTATCCTGTTCATTCTTTCTGCTATTCCATTCTGCTGTGGAGTTCCAGGAACTGTTAGATGGCGTGTAATACCTTCTTCCTTACAGAAACTAATAAACTCCTTAGAAGTGAACTCTCCACCATTATCCGTTCTTAGATACTTGATCTGCTTGCCTATCTGTTTCTCCATCTTTTTCTTCCAATGTCTGAGCTTTAAGAAGGCTTCAGGCTTTTCTTTCATGAAAAAGACCCAAACTTTACGAGAGCAATCATCAATAAATGCTACAAAATACCGTGCACCTCCTTTTGAAGTCACTGGAGCAGGCCGCCACATGTCTGAATGGATGTATTCAAGTATGTCTTTACTTCTATGATTGGAGGACCTGAAACTCACCCTTTTTTGTTTTTCAAATACACAGTATTTACATAAATTGAGTTTGCAGTTTTTCATACCTTTGAATACTCCTCTTTTATGCAACTCCAACATCCCTTTCTCACTCATGTGGGCTAGTCTCATGTGCCAGAGTTCTGCATTATCGGCATCATGATCATCCGAGGATGTCACTGCAACACCTCCAATCACCGACTCGCTGATCAACCTGTATAGGTTTCTTTCTTTTCTCATTTCATGACAGTCATGGCACCTCTTTTTATCTTGATGACTCCATTTGCAATAGTAATACTGCAACCAATAGAGTCAAGAGCTATAAGTGATATTAGATTCAACCTGAGACCTGGAATATGTCTCACATCTATCAAAGTTCTTACCATGTTATCGTACATCTTTATTTTTATAGTTCCTACACAAACAACTTTACAAGTAGTGTGATTACCCATTATAACACTTCCGCTTTCACAAGATTTATAGAAATCAAATAAAGATTTATTTGGTGTCATATGATAAGAACAACCCGAATTTAATATCCAGTTAGCGAGAGATTCAATACCTGAAGAAACCATCAAAACATCATGATTTTGATCGGGGTCATTGGCTACGCTTACTGTACCTATAGAGGAATTCTTCTTTTGCAGCCATGCCTTTCTCCTCTCACAGTCTTGCTTCATGTGGCCATCTTTTTTGCAAAAAGAACACTTTACCTTTTTTGACCTTGACTTAGAACGAGATCTTCCTTTATCCGAATCACGTTCCTTATGTCGTCCCTTTCCTGCATCTTTAACAGCTAAACCTTCACTCGGCTCCTCCGAATTGGATTGCTTCCCGATCTCTTCTAATAGAAGGGCTAAAGTAACGTCTTCCATTGAAAGAGTTTGCTTTCCATAAAGAATAGTGCAAAAGAGGCATGAATATGCAAGTTGGTTCATGGCACATTGGGTCTACCAAAGTATTTCAAGTGTGAATACAATGATAGTGAAGTGTGCTTGTGTTTCATGTATATGCACGAAACACATGCATGCCATGTTTGTCAAAAGCCTATACATAGGCTAATTAAAGAAAGTTGACAATTGAAGTTGCCAACTTCAATTGTGCATTTGCATGCATGCCTATAAATGGGTTCCAACTCCACAGATAATGTAACAAGCACAAGTAATAAGCAACGAGTGAATTAAGTGAGGTGTGAGGTGAAGCCTGGGAACTTAATTAGTAGCTTGTTGAGTTTCTCTCTACTTTTAAGAAAAATTCATTCGAGATTAAGGCAGGAATTTTTTCTTGTAACAAAGGAAGGGTGGTAGTAATTATAAGGCTCTTGTATTTAGATTGAGAGAAACATAAAGGTGTGGGCTTGTATTTTGGTTTTCTTCATATAAAGCATACATCTCTCTTGCTATCCCCGTGGACGTAGGCAACTTGCCAAACCACGTAAATCGCTGTCCTTTTTTCCTGTGTATTTCCTTTCTATTATTTTCGCTATTTCTTTCTACGTGTATTTTTGTTGATAGCACAAGCAAGACGATTCTAAGTCCCAACAATTGGTATCAGAGCGACGGGTCGGTGCTACAACAAAAATGCCGAATGTCTTGATGTCCAAGTTCGAGGTGGAGAAATTTGATAGAAAAGAAATTTTGGTCTTTGGCAAAGAAGAGTGAGGGCCATCTTAGTAGAACAAGGTCTTCATAAGGCGTTGCTGGGAGAGTCTAAAAAATTAGCAACAATGAGCGATGAAGACTGGAAAGAGCTTGATCTGAAGGCACTTAATACCAACATATTGTGCTTGACAAATGAGGTGATGTATAATGTCATGAACGAAGAAACAACTATTGGCATGTGGACCAAATTAAAGAAGCTATATATGACAAAGAGCCTCTCTAATGTGTTGTACCTAAAGCAAAAATTATATGGGCTATGCATGAAGAAAGGTACGGCAGTTGCTGAACACTTAAATATTTTTAATAAAATTATTAGTGATCTGCTTAGTGTAGATATGAAGCTTGACGAGGACGATAAGGTGTTGATCTTCCTCGCATCGCTTCCTCCTTCCTATAATTATCTGGTTATTAGTCCAAAAATCTTTTGGGCCAAACAAATATCTTTACGCCCTATACAAAAGAAGACATATAACCAACACTAACTTCCAATCACATAAGAAAATCTTCGTACGGATTAAGTTATCATTGGATATCTTTTTCCGATGTCCAAACGGGGCCCTTGGAGTTTTTTAAAATTGTAATTCAGATTCTAGTAAAATTAATGCTATACTAAATGTTGGATTTTTTTTTTTTGAGAGATAGGTAGCACGCTACCTGCTTCGTTTATTTCATTTAGAAATAAACTTAGCTAAATGTTGGATTTTCTTCTTTAATAAATTAGCTTTACTGATTTTAATGTCTTCTCTTTGTCGTATTCCTATCTTATTACGTCCTATCAATTCCTTTGCATTATTTCTAACAAATCAGTCATTCTACTTGACACTTTTCAATTTTCGGGGACGTTGCTAACATGGAGCTTTTCTTCTCACGATATAGGTTCTTAGACTTGATACTTCACGCTGAACATAAAGAATTACTTGAAGAAATGCGAACCTATTATTTGTCTACACATCAAGAAGACAAGGAAACTATTAGTTGTCCTTCAATTCCTATGAATGAAGCTGTATTGAATGGACAGCATATAACCTTAGATGGTTTAAATGGCTCTGAAAATAGTCTAAAAGAAAGTTTAAATATGGAAGATGAGTGGACACCGCACTTTCCGGATAGCTGGGATCTAAGAAGTCTATTTAAATCATCTCCTTGGACAGCTTCTAGCAGTACTGCGTCCGAATCGAGGTACTTCTAAATGTTGTTCTAGAATCTAGATTCCTGTACATGCTGTATCAGATAATATAGCTGCTGCAGACACTCAACTGCTAAGTCTCCGTTTGGGCTGGCTGGAGTTTTTTCTAGAGTTTTATTTTGTAAAGCTTTTTGTTAAGGAATTAGCAGCTTTCTTGTCACATGCTCCGCAATAGCTTTGAGCTGGAGGAGAAATGGAAGCTTCGAATTGGAGCTTCTATTTTTAAGGTGTAATCCTGCCACAGAAAAGGTTGCTGACATTGACAAAATGAGATTGCAATTTCTGATATTCTTGTCCTGTTTCTCTTCTCATCTTTTTTCTTGAATTGGCTTTCTACAAAATGAGATTGCAATTACATTCTTCGCTGAGAGTGACAAATTACGATAATATGCAGAGTTGCTTTTGCAACTCATTTTCAGCATTCGTTCATGAAACTTCTACGTGACGCTCAATTTCAAGAGCTATCTGCGCAAGAATTGTTGTTGACATATGCCTTGAATACTGATTATCTCTTGACACTGCCAATATACGTTGACTGGAAAAAGGCATCTGAGTCGAATGTCATAATATTCAGGTAAAATACTTCAGCTTGTGTCTTGATTACTTCAGTTACACAGCAAAATTTTTGAGTAGTTAAGTTTTTAACTATTCAAACAAAGTCTCTTTCTGTTCTCTGGCTAAACTTTGTATCTATGTAGGCGTGGGTATGCTACCGAGAGGCAGAAGGGCTTACTTCTAGTTGAAAAACTTGATTACCTACAGTCGAAGCTCTTGCAAAAAGTTTTCTTCAGCCTGTCTACACCCTTAAAGAACATCAGTAAATGGCTTAGTGAGGTCAGTCGAAGCCTTCTCTTGGACAATATTATTCATGCATAGTATATCTGACTTATCATGTTTTTTCAATCATTTTTCAATAGTCCGAGTTTGCCTTTTACTTTTTCTGCATATGTCTTTCATTTTCAGCTAATAAGACGTAATTATTTTAGCTTACGGCAGGCACTGAAAAGTTTGAGTGGGATGGAAGATTTGCAAATTTGGAATGAGAAAGTGAAGCAGTGGCTTAAAGAGCAGTATTCTCCGGAGAATTATCTTTCTTTTGAAGAAAGTTCCTCTGACAACAAAGTGGGATCTGATACAAATACGGATCTTCCTATTTGGATTGCCGCGCAAAGGGCAGTCCCTCGTTATAGAGGACTGCTGTCACCTGTTGGCCCCCGTGGCCGGCTTATCAGGAAGTTGCTTACATGGACTGGATTAATTCCTTCGCTACCAGAAGCATCAAATTATTGTGATATTGATATGAAGTATTCAGAAAATTATTTGAGGTTAGTGCTGACAGAATAATATTCCTTGTCAACTGTGTGTCTTACTGTTTTATTTTCCCGTGTTAATTCTGGAAGAATGTGAATTTTGGAAGAGAAAGAAGAATGGACTTTCTAAAGACAACAAGATGATAGATTTGTATCTTACAGTGATATTCCTGGCTAATTCTTCAATGGCACTTCTGTGAAACACGAAGTGCATGTTCTGGGTCCTTGGTTTGTTGTTTCTTGGAGTGAGAACCTATCAGTTTGTTGAGAAAGAGATGCATGGAACAAGTATCTATTGTGTATCCATGTTACGTCTGTTACACTGAAAACTCATATGGATGCTGCTACATACTGAATTATCCATGCTTCATGTTTGGAAAGAAACCACTATTGAGGATTGAGGAGATTGGAACTACCTTTTAGGTAATGTGGTGAAGTTGCCTTGCTAAAATTGATTTGACTTTAATAGGCAATGACTATAAAAAAATTAGTGTCCTTGTGTTCTGGTATGAGGAAATGTCTGTTAGTTTTTATTTTTTAAGCCAGAACAAATTTGGTGCGCCTTATCTGTCTATCTGGGTTAAATATGAATTTCTTAGAATGTGTTTATTTTTAAAATTTAGCCTGGTTCATTTGACTGATCATTGCAGTTTTTTCCACCTGTATGCAACTGACTGTAGTGTGAGCTTATAATTTTTTCATTTTTCTTACTGTTTTAAAAATTAGTGTCTTGCTTTGAAAATGTTCCAGATGCTTGTAATGGCTAATGGTACATCCTTAGCAATATGTCAATTCCAACCGGTCTCTCTTTTTAGTTTCAGGCTCAATTTGCCAGTGTTGATTCTATCTACAAGAAAATTGCTTTCTAAAGTGCTTTTAGATTATTTTTCCAATGCTTGAAACTTCGTACATGTACTTGATTCAGTTTTTACTTGACAAGTAAACTTTTTGATAGATATGAGTATCCTCCTCAGGCCTAATTTCTTACCAAGAATAACTCTTACAAATATATGGGAACCTGCATCAAGAGAATCTTGTGGCGGCAATGTTTGGGAGACACTAAAAGCTTCTATTGCCATTTTATTTCGGCGATCAACCCTTCAGGTATAATTGTTAGATTTTTTTTTTTCCTTCACAAGTAGTCATTGGTGTGAAATATCCAAAGGAGGAGTAATCATGCTATAGTAGTACTTTTGAATGGTAATCGTCCTTTAGGTAATTTCAAATATGTAGTTGTGCATATATTCACAAAGATAATAAATTTTACTCAAGTTTTTTTAGAATGCTTTCTTGAGTACCCTTGTTATGGATTGCAGTAGATTATTCAAAAAACCTTCTGAAATGGAAATGATTGGTGTTTTCCTTCAAATTTGAATAAATAGGTAGCGTTGTAAGTTGTTTAAAACCAGTAGCTTCTCTAGACATATGGTTGAGAACTTGGCCTTTTTATAGAATGAATCATTCCTTGTTCAGTCATTAATAGGATGCAAGGCTCCATTTTATTTTCCTTCCGTAGAATATGGAGTTCCTATATAAGATATTGTATCATGGCTCATTGTGCTTGTTTGATAGTTATTTGTTCTGCTTCTTGTTCTGTGTCAGGAACCAGCTTTCCAAGAACTGATTCTGCTTTATACTGATGAATCAACTCAAAGTAGAGCTAGAGATGAAAAAGATATGCTTCCATTGCAGTTAAAGATATACGAGAAAATACCAATTCCAGACCTTCCAGTAATTTTATGAGACCTTAGACTAAAGTATTCTTATGATTAATCTTGATTTGGTTTCCGTTACTATAAATGAACATAAGAAGTAATTAAACTTCTCTTTTGCAGGTTGTTTTTCCTCATAAGAAGCTGTCCTTTCGAATCCTTGATACAGTATCTCTTTTGAGCAACCTATATCTTTTTTCTGGTTTTACTCTTTAATTGCATCAAAAGTTTCTTCTTAGATGAATTGATATGAACTTACATTTGTATCTTGATTGAAGAAGAAAGTATGTTTTCTTGTCATCCAATGTGATGACTATTGCTAAAAAAGTTTTTAAAAAATTAACTATAGATTTATCTGGTCAGAGTTGCTTGATATGACCCAAAAGCATGTATTGGAAAATGAGTCGGGTTTGTGTGCTTTTAGAAGCATGGTGGCGCCTCCGTGCTATCGAGTTGTTTTCGATGATAGAACTTCCAAATCGACGATCGGCTCCATTAGTCTTGATTTAGAACATTGAAAGTATCTAGAAAATAAATTTCGTGATTTTTAGGTATCATTTACGTACTGATCGAAAGGTTTCAAAATCAACGGCTAAAAATAAAACTCTCACAAAAAGTGATTGTATACGACACAACAATTTTAGATCAAAGAAATTGATCTTATTTTTTATAGTATAAAGAATTTTCTATCAAAATTTTTTGTGATTTAGATATTTCTACACCGTTAAACTTGGTAACAGCTCACCTTGACCGTTAAAATTGTTGATTTTGAATCCCTTCGATCACTATATAAAATTATAAATGATATCGAAAAATCACAAAATTTATTTTCTAGGTGCTTCAAATACTCTATATTAAGTTTAACGGAGTCGATCATCGATTCGGAAATCCTCTCATCGAAAATTATTTGATAGCACGGACATCTCCATGCTTCCAAAAGCACTCCAGCTAGCTTTTGGAAAATTGTCATTTTTAGGATCTAAGTAGATTTATAACCATTACCTTGAACTTATTTGATAATCATTACTCATATAGACTTGATCCACAAATTTGATAAGATTTATGACAATTACCTTGTGCTTAATGAATGATGTTTACTTTTTTAGAATCTGAGTAGATGTATAACTATCACCCTAGACTTATTTAATAATTAATTGCCACCGGCACGGCCCATGCCGTTGTGCCACCGGCACGGCATGGCACAGCTGCACGTGCCGTGCTAGCGTCTGCATGGCCTTGTGTCAATGGTACGTTGGCAAGATTTGGCACAGGTTTTCTTGATTTTTTTTCAAGTAATGTTAACTTTTTAGGATGTTTAAAGATTTGTAATGCGTATAAACTTGATCCAAATTATATCTCTCATCCAGTCCAAGTCGAAATATTCATATACAACTCATGAAAGTATTTAATTGCTAATATAATACTAATAATTAACCACATATAATATTAGAGATAATTCAATATGCTCAAATCATAACTCTAAAATTTAAAATTTTCCATTGCTAGTAGTACATTGATTGTCTAGATGGATTATACTGATATCCCTCAACTATATAAATATTAGGGATAATTGCCTATATACCCCTCATACGTTTGAAAATATCCGATTTACCCCTACTTTTTTTTCTTTCTAAAATACCCCTGTCACGTCCCGGATTACTCGTTTCTCCGGGCACGCCAACAGACCCGCCGTATGCATAGAAATTTTTTCCGTACACGAAGCGAAGCTGTAACTGTACCTGTAATAATACAATACTACAACCAGTAGTATAGAGCTGCTAGGAAAAACGAACATGAGTATATAATAAAAATGGATCAGTATATACACAATATCCTGGTACAAAAACACTCGCTGCAGCGAGGTATAACATCAGTATGTAATGAACCAAAAACTACAACTACCTGTAGCTGGTACTCCACTAGCTCTGGCTCATCTTGTAGGGCTCTAACTCGCGACGCCCTTGCCACGATCAGGATCAGCAGCAGCCGACGACGACGGCTCTGCAAAACGAAAAGGAACAACTGGACGTGAGAACTACTGTAAAAAGTAGTCCTCAGTGGGTGCTGCCCTCAACATCATCGGTCCACCCATTAAGTCTACAGAAGGGAGTTGGGATAGTACATAATGCTGGAACAAAATCTACAGCTAAGAACCATCATACTATCATGCTCTAACACTAACGATCTGTAGAAAATGTCAATCCTGACGCAATCTCACTCGGGACTGTAACCGTACCCGTCCTAGGGACTGAACTCACCCGTCCTGCCTGTCGAAGCTAAAGCTACCTCCACACTAAACAGTCAGTGGATAGCAAGTCCAAACATGACACCTCGACATCAACGCAGAAGCACTAAGCCCGACTCCGGAGTGGCACTCGTGGGCGCTACCCAACCGAGTATGCAAGCATATCTCTGTCGAGTTCAATCAGGCTCTCGCAGACTATAGTCAAGTATACCGGATCCAACTGGTCTAACAACCAACGAGTCACGTGCCCTCGACACAATCTGATGCCAAAACGGCAATCTGAGTCCATCGTCAATTCCGACGGCCCCAACAGTCCGGAACAATCTGAACACTACTGTAAAAATAGGCTTGGCATCCCAGCACGAGTGTAACAGCAATCTACACTACCTGGGGTATCCACCACGCTGATACTGCGGCGATACCAAATAACAACGGCTCCTAAAGCTAAATCTGGTAGTGTAAGCATATGAAGGGTTAGAATCGCGGATTTTCTCCTAAGTCAAATCCAAGTCCGCATGTATAAGTCATCCGCCAATAATACTATGCTCCAAATTCAGTTTAAATGTCAAAGACATGAACAATCCACGAATTCGAGCTATCACACATGAAATGCATAACACAAAATATACATGCCGTTAACCGAGACTTTAGGAGTAGAAATCCGATGATAAACCCACCTCAAAAGCTAATCCAACTCCGGCGCGACGTCGAGAACGGCGGAATCGCACCCTCGCCCGACCTCCTCGCGATGCTATGGCAACAAACATGCGCTCGAACGGCTCCGCGACGCGACGTCGGCGACGAAACACTCCACCCGAGCTCCTCCTTGCTCGGTCGATGCTAGAGAGAGAGAGGGAAGAAGAAACACAGCAACCTTCTCTCTCAGCTCCTCTCAATCCTATATAAGCGGTGGAGGGAAGTGGTGATGTGAACGAGGCACGAAATGACCAAAACACCCTCTCACCTACCCTGGTGTACCGGTACACGAGCAAGTGTACCAGTACGAATGGCAACCCGAGAGCAGCTGCGCAAAATCTGTCGAAGTGTACCGGTACACCCCTGATGTTGTACCGGTACAGAAAGTGTACCGGTACACCTTGATGGTTGTACCGGTACAACAAGTAGAAAATCTGCTGTTTGCAGATTCCAATGCCAAGTCTTGCTCTCGCGTCCCCGCTTAGCCCGTTTTGCGTCTATTTCGCGCCAACGTGACTCGGACTTGTCCCGACACTCTCCAGAGCTGTCGACAAGCCTCTCCTGCTGAACACCAGGGATACCACAACTCCTCATATGTTCCACCGTTATTGTAAAATACCCCTGCAGTTATCTCCTGTTAAGTTAACTTGGGTTAAACGTAAGTTAAATATCTACCACAGTTAAAAAAAATTAAAATGCCAATTTTGCCCTTAAGGGCAAATAAGAAATGTTGGTGACGGTAGAGAGGTGTATTGGAAAATACCAAAACTCAAAATACTTTTTGTGCCCCTGACTTTAAGGGCAAATAAGAAAGTCAGTAATGATGGAAGAGTATATTTGAAAGGGCAAAATAGTAATTTTACAGAGATAACAGAGTTAATTAACAGATTTTAACTCTAGGGGTATATTAGAAATAGGTTGGAACGTAGAAAAGGTATTTTTAATATTAGCCTTCTAAGAGGGGTAAATCAGAAAGTCGGAAACTTTTCAGGGGTATATAAGCAATTGCCCCTAAATATTATTGATACCGATGAAAGCTCATTTGGTGCCGGTACATCTCATAATAATTGTGAACATATTCATTATAGCAAATTGTATCGTGATGTACGTGTATTATCGTGACTGTCACTGGCACGGAAATAGCAGTGACACCTTCAAAGGATCTCTTTTGACACCTTAAAATAGAAAATTGAGTAAATAGATCCGTGCTAAACAATGCTGGTCCGACACGAACGGGCACGAGGCAATACAGGAGTGGCACACTGCGATATGGGGCACTACGGGGCCGGCATGCCACAATATAGAGCGGCATGCCCACAATTTCTAGGTGCCAAGCCGCATGGACTAGTGCTGCGTGCCGGTACGGCACCGACACGGTACGGCACGGGCAGCACGGGCAAACCTTGCTCAAAATTCAAATGATTTGAGCTACTTTATGTAATATGAGTGCTCATCTCATACTTAGTCCACTGTATCTTAAATGGAAGGAATTAAGGACCCAATAACTATAATTGTCACCAAACAAATTGCTAGCCACGTGTTCTTTTTTTTTTTTCTCCTTTCCAAAAGTGTGCCAAAATTGGTTGTTGATCTTGTTGATTTGATTGACCAATCTTTTTTGTGGTTCATGTTGCTTTGATGTTTAATAATTACCAATTCCTAGTCTCTATTGTTTTAAAACATAACTCATAAAACAGTAGTTCATTGGTGTAGCTAGACAACTTCTGAACTGATTTTCCTAACAATATCTTCTTCTAGTGTGTAATTAACAGTTACTATAATCACATGGCAGGTGCGGTTGGATATTGCCACTATAATAGGACTGTTGGCTTACATTGTCAATTACAAATTTGAAAACATAGTCTCGTCTCCGTAAGTATGTAATTTGTACTTCCATTCTGCGTTTACAGTGGAAATCGTAATTTAGCACATTCATGTGAAATTTCTTGCCATTTTCTCATAAATGACAGTTTGTAATAGTATTATTACATCTTTATATATTGAAGAACATCATTATGACTTATATGACAGTCTGCACATGACTACTTTTCTGCCTTTTTAATCAATGAAGGTACTTCTACATCTTTGAGAGAGATTTTAAATTGAACAAATCATTGTGCACCTGTAAGGTTGAAGAGTATGCATCTGTTTGTAGAAAACCATATTCTGCCATTAGCAAATTTCAAGTGAATTTGCAGTGTTCAGTGTAATAGTATATTGACTTAAAATTCGCTGAAAATATTATAATATATTTTTTCCTTATCATTGAATCAATAGAAAAAAATTGTTCCACTAAAACTATTATTATTTCAACACCCTTATTTTTGTCTTCTTATGCTTTTCTCTTTCCCTGTATTAAAAGATATGATGTTTCACATAGTTTTGTTCTGCCTAGCTAGGAGTTTGCTGTAAATATAATTTCTGCAAATCTTAAGGTCGCTTCCGTAAAAAAAGTAAGATGTCAACAACTATGTTAAATATTTTGTAATGGAAGTAGTATGAGGCTATGACCTTTCTAGAGGGCATATGAACTTGAGATGACGTTTAGTACATCCTTCAGGTTTTTTTCGGGTATTTCTGTAGCAGGTGCTAGAAGCTCTCACAGAATGTCTAGTTTTAATTGGTTTTCATTGCCATGTTCTTTATGCATAATAGCTTATGATGCTGTTTATCTATGGGTATGCAGATCGGCTATTCTTCTTGATGTGGTTGCAGTCAGTGCTTTGATAATATATGTTTTTCGTGTAGTGTTGGGCTACAAACAGACTTGGGACAGGTATCAGGTAAGTCTAAATATTTGATTAGCAGTGATTTATGACCTTAGCAATCAATATTGTATCAGTTTTACATTATATAGTGGTTGCACTTTCTGCCAGTACAACTAACTAGTATTAATCATTTTGGCAACCGTAAGGGGGTGTTTGGCCGCGCCTTTATAGAAGCGGGCCGCGCTTACAGCCCATGTGTATTCCTTTGGGGCAAAAGATAAAATCGTGCAATGCATTATAAGGATGCAATAATTGCGGCTTGGGGTGGAAACACACAAATAGCCAGAGCGGTGCTTCTGCGTTAGAAAACAACCTCAAAAATCCTGCACTTCCATTCTTGCCCATATACACAAATTATAGTAATTTGAGATATTATTGCCTACAATTTATATAGTATTTTAATTAATTTGAATCTGGTTTCCGAGTTATGTAAACATTTTTTTTTAATTACATAAACTTTTTTTAAGTCAAGACATTTTTTTTTATTATACAATTTACAATAAAAACTGTTGTGGCTACAATTAATTTATAAAATAGATTTTTATATATCATTTTCTTTTTGTAATTTATTCTTATTTTCTATTTAAAACTTCAAAATTTTATTATATGAAAACTTACAACGGTGGGTATTTTGGTAATTTTAGCTCTATAAGCAGTTTATAGCACTACATCGGAATATTTATCAAACAACTTTCTATACTCTACAACACTTTTATAATTAAATCAATCAAACACTCTACAGTTTTTTCTCCAGTGCAACACTACCCTTACGGTACTTTTTAACAGCACTACACCAAAAAACCTAGCCAAACAAGCCCTAAATCTGTTTAAATTCATAAAGATATTACTTAACTGAGATAGATAATTGCAAAGAGTTTTAATGGAGCTTGTGGGTCAATAATCTAATTTGATGTCATGCATTCTCAATTTGGTGTGTTAAATATGCTTTCAAACAAAATGTGGAAAGACGAGTAAATTAAATATCAAACCATGATCATGAACTATAATTTTCATTGAACATATCAAAACACATAATTTCAAATAACGATTAATTTAATTGTAGTTACTTAGAACTTGCTAGCCTGTAGACTTCCATAGTATAGAAGTTATTTAACTCAAGGATTTAAGTGCCGTGGCACGAAGTCGTGCCGGAAACTTGTCGGCACGGTACGGCACGGTGCGTGCCGAGCCGTGCCGATGCGTGCCGGTCAAAAAAATTTTTGTGTGCCGATACATAATAACATGAAATATTTATGTTCTTTAGCAACAAAATATTCTAACTATTTATTATGTCTTTTTATCACATATTTTGAACTTTATTGAGAAAATTACTTACTAATTTAAAGAATAGAGGGTTTTGAGCTGTGTCATTGGCACGTGGTCTGTATCGTGCTGGTATCTTGTTGGCACGGTACGGCATGGTCGATAAGGTCCATGCCGACGGGCACTTAAAACTTTGATTTAACTGAAGGTTTTCTCAGAAGGCCTCGAACAAGGATTTTAGTGCTGTGGCACAGGATCTTGCCGAGCACTTGCCGACATGGTTTGGCACGGTGCATAACGTGCCATGCCGATGTGTGCCGGTCAAAAAAATACATTTGTGCTGACACACTATGATATGAATTTTTTTTTTTCTTTGGCACAAATATATTATAATTATTATATATTTTTTTAATCAAAACTATTGCACTTTACTAATGTAACTAATTAATTTCAAAGAAAAGAGGAATTGGAGCCATGTCATTGGCACGGTGGGCACAACCTATGTTGGTGGAAACTTAAATCCTTGTAAGTGATGTAGCACGGGGTTGTGCCAACCACTTGCTGGCACTGTACAACACAATGCTTGTGGTGCTATGTTGATATGTGCGTCGTGCCGTACCATGTTGATGTGCGTCGTACACAATAATACTTGTGTTCCAACACACAATGACATGAAATATTTATTTTCTTTGACTTCAATATATCTAATTGCTTATTATATATCTTTATTAATTTTTTTGCATTTTATTGATGCAATTACTTGCTAATTTCAAAGAAAAGAGGGTTTTGAACCGTGTCATCAACATGGGGGTCATATCGTGCCGTTATCTTATCAGCACGGAGCGGCATCGTGGGTACGGCTCATGTTGATAGGCATTTAAATCCTTAGCCCCTAATATATTTGCCCATGCGTCTATGACTATTTTAAGTTACACATGCCTATATATGTACATACGTAGATACCTACACATACACACACGAATGCATTAGTACAATCACACATACAAGAAATGACATATTTTTAGGAATTCTGAAGATCTATTGTTTCTTCTTTTAGACAAACCTATGAAACCGAACAACACCTACGGCTTTGCCCTAGACGTATATATTTAGACATGTAATCATATGGTAGTAAATCAATTACATTTCTTTATTGCAATTTCATGTCTTTGTATTTGCCCAACACTCTTCTGATTGCATGTGTTTTGCCACAGCTTCTGGTCAATAAAACTCTTTATGAGAAAACTTTAGCCAGTGGTTTTGGTTCAGTTTACTTTCTTCTTGATGCTTCTGAGCAGCAACAAGTACGTCTTATATATAAAAGTGTTCCTCCTTCAGTATTTCCAAAGTACTCATCTTGTATTAAATAACTATTTTCATTGTGATACAGTATAAGGAAGCAGTTTTGGTGTACGCACTTTTACTCTGTCCAAAAAAGTATCAGGTACGTCAAATCCTGCTCTATCTTCTACTCTGCCTCAATGCTTGATGTCCTTTTGCTTCATCCCTTTCCTTTTCAACACTTGCTTCCAAACCTTGCCCCACTAGTATCGTCGAATCTTGATTTGCTACTAACTAAAACTCTGCGTATGGTCGAACTTCCCGATCACGGATTCCATGGCCTCCTTTCACAATCTCTCTTAGAGATCTCCAATTAAAGTCTCCAATACCATTAGTTGGAAATTTTCAGCAGAAGCCGTAAATCACTTATTGGCCTTGTTTTCCCCCCCAAAACGCACACAATCCTTGCTAGTTCACAGTAATACCAAAACAAAAGAGGCAGTAAAGGAACAAGGAGAATAACACAGGCAATATGTGTGAGAAAATACCACACTAAGTAAAAGAGGTGTACATCGACTTCTCTAGTTCTTCTTTCCAGAAAATTGCTTCTACCACAAGCCGTACTTTGAAACCCCCCTACGTTGCGGTATTCTTCTCTACATCGCTCTTTCCTCCTGGGAGAACTTCTCTCTTTTGGCTCTCTTTGCACCCAAACGAAACCTATGAGCTATGACCAAGGATTTAAGTGCCGTGGCACGGGGTCGTGTCGGAAACTTGCCGGCACGGTATGGCACAGTGCGTGCCGAGCCGTGCCGATGCGTGCCGGTCAAAAATAATCTTGTGTGCCGACACATAATAGCATGAAATATTTATTTTCTTTAGCAACAAAATATTCTAACTACTTATTATGTCTTTTTATCACATCTTTTGAACTTTATTGAGGAAATTACTTACTAATTTAAAAAATAGAGGGTTTTGAGCTGTGCCATTGGCACGAGGTCTGTATCGTGCCGTTATCTTGTTGGCACGGTACGGTACTGTGGATACGGTGCGTGCCGATAGGCACTTAAAACCTTGGCTATGACAGTCTTAAAAAACACTGCCTTGCAAAACCTAGTTGCAACCCTATTTATGCAGAATCTCTAACTTAAACTGGTTCTGCCACATAATGAATCGCCAAATCCAACAGCATGCATCTTGCCGGCATCTTGTAAACATTAAGGTTCACATACTGGGGATTGTAGTCTTGCTTTAATACATGCATATGTACAGTGTACATGTATACAGTTTATTGCTTCTCATGCAGATATCCTGCCGAAAAACCATAGGGGATGCATGCGAACATTTCATGTACGATAAGTTCAAAGAAAAGGTAGCAATGAAACTTTTCCTTAGTCCCTTACATATAGAGCGAAAAATTGGTTAATCATCGAGTTTTACTTCTCTGTAGATTGAAATGCCTATCAACAAGGCTATGGATACACTGGTGAGATTGGGCTTGGTTATGGAGTTCCCCATGGACGAAGACCTCAACGTTGTAGCTCTCTCGTGTTCCGAGGCATGCGAGATTCTAAGGAAACGTTGGGATAGCTTATTGGAACAAAACTCATGAAAAACTTCTGAATGCAAGTCCGATCTCGTTCTTTGTCAGAATCTGGATTGATGGCGTAAGCTCGCAAGCATGTTGGAGCATTTTTATAGACAAGGTATACTTCTCTTTTTAAGTTTTCGTTATCTCTGTACATTCATACCCTTGTATATACTTGATGATCACACTATTTATTGGAATGTAAAATGTAATTACTCATAGCTATATTTGTAACGACCTGACCCAAAACCAGCAGGTCAAAATGCTCAAGCTCAGTTATTAGTACTAACTCCTGATGTCCTCTGATACCAAATACAATGATCTTGTCCACTAACACCAACAATTTGTCGGACCAAAATCACCATCCCAAAATACTGAAGCCTAATTATTAGTCCTAATATACTAGTCATACTTTTCCACAATAGCTGATGTGAGACTATTAGGGTGATATAATATTTATCTGAATTGGTTGTCAATTCTTTCTCTGATTCTTTTATATAGTAATATGTGTGATGGCATTTTTCGCCACTTATTGTACACAGACTGAGCAAAACCTGAAGTTAGACTTCAACTCTCAAGTTATTTTGAAGAAATTAGGTTCATATCACTTAGAGATTAAAGGATGTAAGACATTCTTGCTATTGCTAGTGGAATTTAGATTTAGGCTGATCCAAATAATCTTGCTTGGATGAGATTGTTGAATTGAAGTTGAAGATTGAGATTGGATGGACTTGTAAATTAAATGAAAGATCTCTTGCTGCTAGAGCAATATGGTCTCCAATCTCTACTGCAGTGGAAGAGCTGTAAAGAGTTTATTGATATAAGTAATTTTAGGACACAATAGGAGAAGTGAAAAATAAAATTGGATAAAAGATTGACATTTTATTTCAGTAATTAGAATTTATATAATTAAACCATGGTTATCTTAAGCTTCGTTTGAGATTATGGAGAGATTCCGTTATATGTGGTGTAAAAGTATGATAAAAAAGAATAACATGTTTGTTTCTGTACATAACTAGACTGTTATACTATCGATAGCACGGGCCTCCGTGCTATCAAGTTGTTTTCGAATGCATATTTCAAATTAACGATCGGCTCCGTTAGACTTGATCTACACTATTGAAAATATTTGAAAACTAAATTTCACAATTTTTCGACATTGTTTGGCTAGTGATCAAAATGTCTCAAAAAAGACAATTTTAATGGTTGATGTGATGCGTTTGTAAATTTAACGATGTAAAACAATCCAAATCTGATAAAATTTTTATAGAAATTTTTTTTGCTATTTAAAGTAAGATTAGTATTTCTGATTTTAAATTCAAGTCTTTTATCATTATTTTTTGTAAAATTTTTATTTTCGGCTGTTCATTTTTAGACTACTAGTTTGATCGGTAAATAATGTCGAAAAATTATAAAATTTAGTTTTTAAATACTTTCAATATTGTAGATCAAGTCTAACGGAGCTGATCGTTAATTTGGAAGCCGCATCATCGAAAACAACTTGATAGTACGGAGGCTTCCGTGCTACCGATAGTATACCAGCCGAACTCTTCTAAATAAATATGTAATGTTATATTTTATATGTTCTCATAAAAAAAACACAGAAGCATTTCTCTGTGTTTTTCTTAAAGCACCATGTCATCAAAAACAAGATAATCACATTTCTTTTTTTCAAATAAAAGTACAATAAAAATATTTTTTTTATAATCATAATAAGATGTAAGGAAAACTTCAAAAACCTCCCCAGTGGTTTCGTAGTTTCTCACTTTGCCCCCCTGTGGTTTAAAATGTATCAAATTGCTCCCCTGTGGTTTCGTTTTTATCTTTTCGGTAGCTTTTTCGTTAATATTTTATTAAATTATATACAAAAAATTTCAGATACCCATCTAGATTTATCAAATATTCATTTTAGTACCCTTTAATTTTAATTTTATCACTGATTTAAAAAAAAAAAATAATGAAATTGATAAGAAGAAGAGAAAAAAGAAACCACATAGGGGCAAATTGATATATTTTAACCATAGAGGGGCAAAGTGAGAAACTACGAAACTACGGGAAGGATTTTTGAAGTTTTCTCTAAGATATATATCTCTAAAAAAATATATATTTGATTGATTTTCGGCGCTACGTCACCAATATTTCCGGACCATTCTAGAATTTTTCCATCCCCCTTGACATCCCCAACCATTCGCCATTTTTTCTAGTGGTTTCCGAGGATTGCGTTGTGGTGCCGCAACGATCTTTACACCTGTCACTCCGCAGCATTCCCACAACATTTACCGCAACAACCCCTCCTTTTTAATCTCTCTCCCCCTCTCTCTCTCTCTCTCTCTCTCTCCCTCTAAATCTCCATTAACCCATTTGGTTTGCTTCTCTTTTTCTTTATCATTCTATTTTGTTTTTAATGCTTTAATTTAATTAATAATTCATATGGTATGTTCGATGCATCATCGTCATGTGAAAGAATGTTTAGATGCTACCGAGCAATGAGGCAGGTTGCCCCTTTGCCGATTAAAAACCCAGGTGGCAATGGCGGTGTTGTGCTGCTCGGAAATTAAATCCTCTGCTTCTGCTTCTAGATAAAGCTGTGAGATTGATTCTCTATGAAGCAGGTTTTCTAGGGCTTTAGCACATGAGATCCATTCCCTTCATTTACTTCTTCTTTTTTTTTTTTTTCTTTCTATTATCCTCTTCTTTTTATTTTTTTTATTTTATTGGGTAAGGGTGTGTTTGATTTTCCGTAAAATACACAAAAAAAAAAAATTACTTTTTGACTTGAAAATTATTTTGTTTTGCCGTAAAAAGTTTTTTTCGGAAAACTATTTTTCTTCTTTTTTTTTTTTTTTTCTTTCTATTAGCCTTTTTTTTGAACTTTTATTTTATTGGGTAAGTGTGTGTTTGGTACGCCGTAAAATGCACCAAAAATGATTTTTCGGTTTGAAAATTATTTTTCATGCGGTTGTTTTGAGGGTTTTTTAGTGTAATAGTCTTTTCCTAAACATTTATTCTAAAAGTAAATTTATTAAATTTTTATTTATAAATATAGTCTTATAAAAGCGGTGAATCNATTTGAAAAAAAATAAAGTATTTTTATTTTTCGCAGATTTTTGACGAAAAATAAAAACTCAAGTCGTATAAAATTTTTTTTCGATTATTCTTTTCTATGGAACCAAATAAAAATTTTTTTTTTTTCTTTCAACCGGTATTGGTGAAATTTTTTTTTTCTACAAACAAAATACTATAAAGTGTAAAAAAAAAAATTTCAGTCTTACGGACGACCAAAAACCCCCTAAACTTAAAAAAAAAGAAAAGGGGTCTTGTGATCTGTGTCTTTGTTTTGTGCGTGTTTTTAGTCAACTATGTTGAAATTTGGATTTTGAATTGGATTTGATTTATTCTCCGGTTAATTTGATACATATTCAATTTGGAGCTGGATGGTTAAATTTGGTTTTGAGATTAGGTATGGAATTGAGTTTAGATCAGAAATTTTTTTTTTAATTCACATATGGTGATGTGGGGACTATTGTGGGTGTCACATTATCTAAATAACTTTATGTATAAAAAATTATAAAATTTGAAAATTTATTGTTAAGTATTAAATATATTTAATAATTAACAGTTAAAAAGAGATCATTTGTTGATTTATAAAAAATCTGTCTAAAATTTAGGATTTTTATATAGAAATTTTTTAATTTAAGATTTTATCATCATAACTTATCGTTTCTAAGATGTTCTTGTATCTAACGAAGGCAATAATTTCTACTTTGGCATTCTTCTTTTCTTGGGGATAAATTATATTTTTGGTTCTCAAACTGATTTGTAATATTTTGGTTCGTAAATTTTAATTCACTATAATTTCTTACTCGAATTTTTTAAATTATTATAATTAAATTTTATATTTCAACTTATGCTAAATATTGTTGTGTTGCTGGCATAAAATTGATATAGCAACGTTGTGGTTGATGATGTAATAATAATTAAGACGTTACATCATTTATATATGGCTAATTTGTATAAAAAATCTATTAGTTTTGAGCTTTTACAAAATAGACCGTCTTTTTGGATTTTGCAGATTCGGAACGAGTTTTCAGAAAAATGACCAAACTACCTCTCTTTCAAAATGTATAAAAATTACATATTTTAAATGCCTAGAAAAATACAACTGACAACTGTAAAGTCATAATAATTACATGTACCTTTTTCTTGAAACGAGAATACTCATTCAAGACAAAATAAAAAATGTAATTAATAAGATGAAAAAGTGCAACATTCTCTCAAATAGTGTAACATTCTTTTCAAAGTAGTATAATATTTGTATAACTACTACAACATATGTATTGTTAATACACTTTTTGCATGATTTTTACACTAAATTACGTATAGTATAGTATATTACACAAAAATAATATAACATATTACAACATGCTATAAAAATTATACAATATATGTATAAACGGTATATATTTTATACTATTTGTACAGATATCTATACCATTTATATAAATATTGTGCTATTATGAGATGATGTTGCACTCTTTCTTTTTGAAAATTAAATTTTATTGCATATTAAATAAAATTTCAAATTTCTTGAAAATGGCAACTACAAAATCATAATTATATGTACCTTTTTCGTGAAATAAAAATTTTTATTCAAGAAAAAATAAAAAAATAAAATATAATTGATAAGATGAAAGAGTGCAATATGCTCTCAAATATGCAACATGCTTTTCTAAATAGTGCAATATATGCATTATTAATACATATTTTGCATCATTTTACACTAAATATGTATAGTTTAGTATATTACGCAAAAATAATATAATATATTTAGCATATTATAAAAATAATACAATGTATGTATAAACGGTGATAATTTATACTATTTATACAGATATTTATACTATTTGTGTAAATATTGTACTATTATGAGATAATATTACACTATTTAGATGTGTGTTGCACTTTTTTTTTGAAAATTAAATTTCATTGCACATTAAATAAAGTGTCAATTTTTTGAAAATGACAACTGTTAAGCCATAATTATTTGTACCATTTTCGTAGAACTAGAATTCTCATTCAAGACAAAATAAAAAAAATAAACTATAATTAATAAAATTAAAGAGTGCAATATCCTCTCAAAGAATGAAACATACTCTTCCAAATAATACAATATCTATATAAGTAGTGCAACATATATATTGTTAATACACATTTTGAATAATTTTTACCCTAAATTACGAATAATATAGTATATCACGTGAAAATAATATAATATATTACACTATACTATAATATTATACAATATATATATAAACGGTGCATATTTTACACTATTTGTATAAATATTTATACAATTTATATAAATATTGCATTATTATGAGAGAATGTTGCACCATTAAAGTTTTCAAATATTACACCATTAGGAAAAACATGTTGCAGTATTTAAGAGAAAAACAACATTCTTTCATCTTATTAATTATCTTTTTTTTATTTTGCCTTGAATGAGAATTCTCGCTTTATAAGAAAGTTACATATAATTATGGCTTAGCAGTTGTCATTTTCAAAAAATTTGACACTTTATTTAATATGTAATAAAATTTAATTTTTTAAAAAAATAGTGCAACACACATCTAAATGATACAACATTCTCTCATAATAATGCAACGTTTATACAAATGGTGTAAATATCTATACAAATAGTGAAAATATGCACCATTTATACATATATTGTATAATTATTAAAGTATGTTGTAATATATTATATTATTTTTACGTAATATACTATATTATACGTAATTTAGTGTAAAAATTATACAAAATGTGTATTAACAATACATATGTTCTATTACTTATACAGATATTGCACTATTTGGAAAAGGATGTTGCACTATTTGAAAGAATATTGCACTCTTTTATCTTATTAATTAAATTTTATTTTTTTATTTTATCTTGAATGAGGATTCTCGTTTTACGAGAAGGGTAATATAATTATGGCTTATCAGTTGTCATTTCTAAAAAAAATGACACTTTATGGCTTAGCAGTTGTATTTTTTTAGGCATTTAATGCATATATATTTTATGCAATTTGAAAGATGAGTAGTTTAGTTATCTTTCTGAAAATTCGGTCTGAATCTGTAAAATTCAAAAATGCGGCCTAATTTTGCAAAAGCTCAAAATTAATAGATTTTTTATGCACATTGGCCTTTATATGTCAGCTATTAATATATTTAGTCAAATGAATTGAATTATGAACTTAATTAGAATTTGAATGTAACTCATGTTAATTTACGATTCATGAGTTACATGAGTTACATTCGATAATTTACAAAGTCATTGCATTTATATTTGTTAAATATTATATTTTATTGAATAACATATAGACAAATGAAATTTAAACATGAGCGCAGAAGTTTAGTTGCATTGTGCATTATTGGTGCTAAGTTTAATATATGCATATCAGTATATATTATTATCTAAATAATATCTGAATATACATTCACTCTATATCCGAATCCGAATTTATTTGGCGGATACAGTAATGAAAATTTAGCACTCGGTGCATATTCGCGTTTAAATTCGCATTCGAAAAAAAATATGGATGCATGTATGATTTTGTCAAAATTTAGTTTTTTATCATATTTTTTGTTTATTTTATTATGAGTTTAATGTTAAAATTATATTTATATTTGTTAAATGTTAGATTTTATTGAATAAAATATAGTATATGAAATTTAAACAGGACTGCAGGAGTTTTGTTGTGTTATGTCTTACTAGTGTAGCGCGATGCGGCATATATAATCATATTTGATTAAATTTAATAATATAAAAAATATTTTTAAATTTTTAGAATAGAATTTTAATTCAATGAAAACAACAAAAGATAAAAAATCTATAGGAGAAAAAAATTTATTACATAAAAATTGGACTCCTTTGTACCCTCGTTTAGGGTATTTTTTATTAACACCGACGATTTTGTGAAGTACCACAATGCCTTTTAACCCTTTTTTGGCAAGTCCATATCTTAGCCGATACTTTTCATTCTCCGAGGCCATTAAAGAAGAGGGATATACACCCTTTGTATAACTATATATTACAAATTTAAGTGGTCGAGATCGAATGAGGAAGATTGGGGCTAGGGTTAGAGTTTGACTCACCAGACCTTGACGACAAGGGCGAGGGCGGCGCGCCTGCGGGGCTTGAGATTGGAGCGGACGTAGTAAGTGAGGTCGTTGTCGAGGACGCCGTATGCTGTGCCCACGAGCTCCTCGAGCAACGCCTCTCAGAAAATAGAGACTAATGAAGCGGGAAGTCGAAGCAGCGACGTTATAGAAAAGAAATTAATGAGACAGTAAGCCGAAGAAGCATACGTTACAGAAAAGGAATTAATGAAACGAGAAGCCGAAAAAGCAGACGTTAAAGGGAAATAATTAATGAAACGGAAAGCCGAAGAGGCAAATGTTACGAGAAAGACGAGCGGTCGCAATGATTGGAGAGTAGAAATTTTGAGAATGAAAAACTATGGTGCTGCCACGTGACAAAAGCTTATGAGAAATAATGTATGTACATAGATATAGATATAGATATAGATATAGATTTGCACTAGTTCTAATTCTTATATACATATTAATATATATTATTATTTGAATAGTTTTTGAATGAAAATTTAATTCATATCTAAATCCGAATCTGGATCCATATTTAGTAGATATGATTACAAAAATTTAGTATTCAATATATATCCGCATTGGAATTCATATCCGAAGAAAAAATATGAATGTGAATATGATAATATTCTACCATTTTCTCGCTTACTAAATAGGCCCATATATTGCTATACTATCTTGAGTACGTATACTAGGTCTTGTTTGGATGTCAGAATGAGTTATTCAAGAATAACTTATTCGATACAAAATTTTTTTTAATATGATTGTGAAAAAGGAGTTTAATATTTTGCTACTTAAAAGATCTTGGTATTCATAATTTGGTAGGACAATATATCTCACCGGCGATGTGATATGTTTTATAAAAAAAGAAAAACTTAAAAGTTGAATATAGCATATATTTTAAGACCTTGATCACACTTCTTATATACTAATTGTACAAACTTTTCAAATAAATTATAAAATATAGCGGACAAAATATATATGCATCCAAACAGGATCTTATTGTATCCTTTGGATTCAAAATTTGAGCTAATTAATGAACAACTCCACGCATTCATGCAACTCAATTATATGTATAGAAAATAAAAAAAATAAAAATGTACAGAGGCCCCCCTAAACTTTGGTTGTTTTATAAATAGGCATTTGAACTTTCATAATTTTATAAAATAGTTCAATAGATCTCTCTTTTTAATAGAAATAATTAATTACACAGCAATTTGGCTGTATATCTAGTATAAAATATTATGAAGTTTTAAAGCACAAAAGATTTTACTTTTTTACTTTAATATATAAAAATAATAATAAAATCAAAGTTACGACGTTCACTCTATTATTCAATCGCTTAATTATCCAAATTGGAATATAAAAATAGACTTTTTTTTAAAAATATTTTGATGTCTTACAAGATTTTGCATCGCATCTAATCAAAACAGCAATATAATTAATAACTTAGAGGGGCCTATTGAGCTGTTTGACAAAATAAATCAAAATTAAAAATTCATGTGCTTTTTTATGAAAGAACTAAAGTTTAAGGACTTTTTTGTACATTTTTCCCTATGTAAAATAAATAAATAAACGAGTGCGGCTAGTATGCTTATGGAAGGACGGAGGCCTCCGTGCTTCCAATTTGTTTTCGATGTTGGGACTTTCGAATCGACGATCGGCTCCGTTAGACTTGATCTAGAGTATTTAAAGTATCTAGAAAATAAATTTTGCGATTTTTCGATATCATTTGCCTAGTGATCGAAGGGGCTCAAAATCAACGGCTGAAAATAAAAATATCACAAAATGTGATGATATGACATTAAAAATTTAGATCAAAGATANGCTGAAAATAAAAATATCACAAAATGTGATGATATGACATTAAAAATTTAGATCAAAGATATTGATCTTATTTTATATAGTATAAAGAATTTTCTATCAAAATTTTACGTGATTTGGATATTTCTACACCGTTAAACTTGCAACCGGCTCACCACGGCCATTAAAATTATTGATTTTGAGCCCCTTTGATCACTGGGCAAATGATATCGAAAAATCGTGAAATTTATTTTCTAGATACTTCAAATACTCTAGATCAACTCTAACGGTACTGATCGTCGATTCGAAAATCCGAACATCGAAAATAACTTAGAAGCATGGAGACCTCCGTGCTTCCATAAGCATACCAGCGCAACTCTAAATAAACAGGCTACATAGCCTAGCCTATGACTTGGTTTGTGAATTGCTAGTCAATATATATATATCCTATGTATTCTAGTTTATTATTATTTTTTTTACTTTTAAATTTAGCTTTGATTACTTAATTTTGTGTGCTAATTACAGCAATTAATGAAGAACAAATACCGAGCTTAATTACTGTAATTAACTCTTGGCTATTTATTATTGAGCTAAAATAGATTCAACTTTCTGTCCCATAATAATAGTTCGGGAGACTAATAAGTTGAGTTAGGTGAGCCTAATAAGTTAAGTGGCATTGCGGTCCACAAGAAACCTAACAGCAAAGGTCCAACAATAAACCTAACGTGCATATAGATTGAGTTAGGTCGAAACCCGTAAACGTTATGGTTAAGCCCTTAAGTGCGATGGGTGCGCCATGTCTATCAGCACGTACTTTTAGAATAGTTGGTTGGCGCTTAGCATTAACGAGTAGCAATTAATTAATTAATTACAATGCTTGACTAAAATTGAATATCTAATTAGAAGTATCGCTATAGTCAAAAGATTAAGCTAGATAGCATAGCTAAGGGCTGTTTGTTTCCTCAAGAAAATGTAGAAAAAAAGTATTGAAAAAGAATTTTATAAATTTTTTTTTGAGCAATGCTCCTATGCACCAAAAAGATCGCGGCTTTTAAATTTTTTAAAATGAATGGTTGAGATGTCTTTTAGTTAAGAGGGTGACTGGCTTTTGTTGTCATAAGTACCAGTCACCCTTCTATCAAGGGTAAATTATTTCCTCATATGTAAATTTAGCATGAAGGGCTTTTTTGTAAATTTTTATTTTCATTCCCATAATGCCCTTATAGTAATTTGGTAAGATATCCCATTTTATTTTTAAAAACTTTTCAGCCACAGATATTTTTCTCGAAGCTATTTTACCCTTTTTTTTTTCTTTATTGAGAGAGAAATCCATGTTCAATCTATATTTAAATCTAAATTTAAAATTTAATTTTAATCAATATTTTTAAACTTTAATGTTGTTTTTACCATCGAATGAACAATTTGAATTTAATTTTAAAAATAGAAGCCTTTAATTTAAATAAATAATAAAAGTTATGCTTATAAATACAACATAATTTACAATTTAAAATAAGTTAATATATTTGAAATTTCGTGTCGTTTTAATATCAAATTTACAATTTGAATTGAAATATACTATTCATTTAAACATAAATTTTTTCGTTCTAAAAATTTAAATTAAAATTAAATTTGAATTTAATGTACACAATTATAAAGTTTAAATAAAGGTTTATTACTTATCAAATTAGCACTTGAATTTAATTTTAAAAATAGAAGCCTTTAATTTAAATAAATAATAAAAGTTATGTTTATAAATACAACATAATTTACAATTTAAAATAAGTTAATATATTTGAAATTTCGTTTCGTTTTAATATCAAATTAACAATTTGAATTGAAATATACTATTCATTTAAACATAAATTTTTTCGTTTTAAAAATTAAAATTAAAATTAAATTTGAATTTAATGTACACAATTATAAAGTTTAAATAAAGATTTATTACTTATCAAATTAGCACTTTCTAATTTGTTAAGTAACAAAATTAAATAAGGAAACAAATATTTGTATAGGGTTAATCAAATTTGATAATTAGTCTATATTTGTTTTCCCATATTACCCTTACAAATGGTAACCTGTTGATCAGGTAACTATTATGCAAAAGTCAATCTCGCCCCTCAAATATGAACGGTTAGATTTAATTTAGCCGGTGTATTGAAGCATTCCTCTTTTTTTTTTAGTTGTCCATTCGTTTGATTTTTAGAAAAATTGATTCTTTTGGAAAAAAAAATTTGGGGGTTTCATAGAAAAGTGGAGTTTTCATTTTTCAAATTTTTAAAAAAACTAAAACATTAATTTTTCATAAGATTTTAAACAAAATCTTTTCAAAAATGCTAGTTTAAAAAAAAAAAAAATTGAAAAATTTTTCTCCACATTTTTACGGAAACCAAACCGCTCCTAATATTGTTAGGTGGTCAAATCTATCATTTAAAATGTGATAACATTTTATTTTGTAACCAAAATAAAATAAAGATTAAAAAATGTATGAAGACCGCCTAAACTATCGGCCATTTTGAAACACTCCTCATAAATTTCATGTTATTGCCTGAGACATCTGGACCCAAACAATAAATGACAACTCCTCTCAAACAAGCTTACGAGAGTTGCGAGTTTCGATTAATTTATAAATGTAAAGCGGAGAGAGATTTATTGAATTTGGTCATTATTGCTCATCACATACTTATTTTGATCAGATTTAGTAAACACTATTATTTTATCATTAGTAAACATATTACCATTAACAATTTAATGTTACTACCTATACATAAGGAGTAATAGAAATTCTTACTCTAAAAAAAAAAAAAAAAAAAAATTATACCACAAACCAGTAGACTGATTTAGTAAGTTTCATTATTCAAAAGCTATAATTCTCAACTATAAGTCATGCTTTAAGCATGAAAATAGTGTACTTGGAAAAAGAAGTAAATTCTATCATATGCTTCTCACGCAGGCGCACTGCGACACTCCCAGAATTTAGACTAGTCCTATAAATCAAGTATAGTAAGACTAAATCTTTTAATCTGGATATAATATTTTAATTAGCATGTGGTTAAACTCAAGAGGCTAAGAAAGTTAAACGTGTTAGGGTTAGAGTAGTTCTAGGATAGGTGACTCTTCGAGAAACGGGGTGTCACAATTGGAATCTAAATTAATCATCAGCCGAAAGTGTGAGATTAGTCTCTGCGGAGTCAGAATCATATAGCGGGTAGAGCATAGCTCCCCGACTGATGATTGTTGTGAATGGAGCTAGTGCAGCTCCCCACAAGGTTGGCTGAGGCTAGCGAGACGAGTCTCACATCTCTTAGTGCTTGTGAGTGTGTATTAGTCCGATGAGAACGTTGGAGCTTAAAAATAGTGAGAATGTAATATTTCCAAAATTTCAAATAATTCTATATATGAGATATGATACAACTAAGCTTTTTAATCCGATTATAGTATTTTGAGCGGTGACTATACTTAAAAAATTAAGAAAATAAACGTGACAGAATTAAAATAATTCTAAAATTGATGAACCCATGAAAAATGGGGCGTCACATGCGCACTTTATCACTCGAGCCCGGATATCGCGGATCAATCCAAATCTCAATGCAGTGTCGGTGGTAATGAAGGGCACATCTGAGTAAGGCACATTTCGTAGATTTTCTTTGTTTTATTATTATATTTTTTTTGGCAACTTCCCAGTTAAGCCCTACACCAAGACCTTTTACTGTATTAAATTAAATTTTTACCCAAGTGTAATTAATCCCCAGAAGAATACTCCACCAGGTTCACTCTACTATATATATATNATCCTCTTAATCAGATTATAATATTTTGGACGATGTCTAGATGCAAAAGATTAAGAGGGTTAAGCATATCAGAGCTAGAATAATTCTAAAATTGATGACTCCCTGAGATGTGAGTTGTCACACGGACACTTTTTCACTGCCGAATACTGCCGATCAATCCAAATCTGAACGCAGTGTCGGTAGTAATGAAGGGCACATCCAAGTAAGGCACATGCATCTTGTAGACTTTTCTTTTTTTATTGTTGTTGTTGTTGTTGTTGTTGTTGTTGTGGGGGCAACTTCCCCGAAGAAGAACAGTTAAGCCCTACACCAACACCTTATATACTGGGTATTACTTTTTCTCCCTAGCTAGTGCAACTAATCCCCAGAAGAATACTCCACCAGGTTTACTATACTATATACCTCCACGTATATGTATATATACAAAGAGGTGCATGGCCATTGAGATGTAGTAAACATAGTAAAGTCTCAAACATCTTAACTACTAGAGAAAGAGAGAGACCTAAAGAGAAAGAGATGGGTCTGAGCAAATGGCTTGTTTTGTTTGCATTGGTTATCATTCTGGGAGCAGCGGCGACGGCGACGGCGGTCCCGGTCAGCGGCTACCCCCCGCCATCGCCTGAGAAAAAGCACGAGCACAAGAAGCACCGCCACCACCACGACCACGACCACGACCACGACCACGACCACCAGCACCAGCACCAGCACCAGCACCACAAGCCAACGCCACCGCAGCAGAAGAACGGGTACAAGTCGACGTACCCTCCACCCCATCCCAAACAGTACTGATCAGGAAGATATACTCTACGTACAATTATACGTATACGTACGAGAACGTCACTTAGTCACACCGTAATATTGCATGCACGCATGTGTTTTGTCGTGTTACTTTCGCTTGTTGTTGATGGTCATTTTCACCGATTTATGTTCCGCGTTGTTGCTTGTTTTGGCTAAACCTAGCTTTCAATAAACTTATAATTTCTTAATTTCTCGTGTGTAATAAAAGTCGCAGAAGCAGTATAGCCGCAGCTGTTGTATGAGCTTGCATATGTTTGGATGTAAACAGATGTTGTGTTGTGTTGTTGTGTGTGTAATGTGACTGAGATGTAATCTAGGTGTTATGGATACAAACACGCAATACACGACGAGTTGGACATAACGGCTAAATAGCTTTAAAAGAATTAAGACACGAACATGGTATCAATACAGCTAATAAAATATAATATTATAAATATAATAATATATATTTATGAGCTAGGCTTGTGTACTTTTAGAAATACCGTTACTTCTGTGACATCAAATCGTTTTCGATACTGTGACTTTCGAATCAACGATCGGCTCTGTTAGACTTGATCTAAAGTATTTGAAGTATCTGGAAGATGAATTTTGCGATTTCTTAATATCATTTACTTAATGATCAAAGAGGGCCAAAATCAATACTTTAATGGACATGCCGTTTGCAAGTCTAATAGTATAAAAATATCAAAATCACATGAAATTTTGATAGAAAAATTTTTATACTATATGAAACAAGTTCAATATTTTTGATTTAGAATGTTAGTGTCATATCATCACTAGGTAAATGATAATGAAAAATTATAAAATTTATTTAATTTCAAGACATTTTCAATACTTTAAATGAAGTCTAACGGAACCGATAGTCGATTCGAAAGCCTCAGCATCGAAAATGACTTAATATCATGAAAGCCACTCTGCTTCTAAAAGCACAAATTAAAGCTGCATTCTATATTTATTATATATAAAATATTGGTTTTGTCAAACTATTGTTATATTTCTCGTAATGAATAAAAGTTAATAAAATTTTTATTGATAGATCAACTATTTTAAGAAAAAAAATTCTCCACCATATATAATTTATTTACATCGTCTACAAAGAGTTTATGTGCATTCATCAAAAACCTAAAATATTTATCATCTTACATTATATATATATATAAAAATAAAAATAAAGTG